>NW_026006341.1:189278-235557 GCF_001458135.2 Marmota marmota marmota
GAGAGAGAGAGAGAGAGAGAGAGAGAGAGAGAGAGAGAGAGAGAGAGAGAGAGAGATATGAAGGAAGGGAGAGAGGGAGGGAAAGAAAGAGAGCAAGGAAGGGAGAGAAGAGAAAAGCAAAGCAAGGCAGGCAGGCACATGCTTCGCTTGTTTACAGCGAAGGTAAGTATCAGGAAAGATTAGAGGCATTTGCCTTCTGATTCTGGGCATCCTCCTCATTCCCTACGCAGTCCTCCTGTGCTCCCTTCATTCAGGTAAACAGTTGGAAGAAATTCTGCATTTGTGCTCCAGAATTATGAGGAGAAGATACTACTGAACACTGCTGCGGTGCCCACCATGGCTTTGGGAGCTGAGACACAGGAGCAGGCCAGATGGACAAGGTCTATCCCTTCACGGAGATGACCTTGTCATCCATGGAGAAAGACAGTGGGTGAGCAGACAGTTACATCGGGGATTTAAGACAAGGATGAGAAGCTATTCAAATCAGTAAAAGTGGTATCAGTTGAGCTTCTGGGTGGCTTCTTCACAGGAAATGGTTCAAGACAAGGCCTCAGAAAGCTGATTACAAAACAGGAAGGAGTTGATCACACAGGATATGGAGAGATGGTTCTTAGTGGTGGAAATGGTTGATGTTAAGGCCTGAAGGGAAGAATCAGCTTGTCCCACTAAAGGAGCATCACATGGGACAGTGTGGCCACTGGAGCCAGGAGAGATGAGCTAACAGCTGGGCAGGGCTCCATCATGCTATGCCTGGTGGGCTGCAAGGGCTCTAGCTTGCATCTGGCCATCCACACAGCCTCCAAGCACAATGTCTCCATATAACAGGGACTTGTTTTCAAGTCCCATGTGCTTTGGCCTTCTGCCCTGCCATTGTCCACGTGTGGTTTTCAAGCCTTTGGCTGCCTCAAGGTGATAAATCATTTGTTATGTTATCAAAATACCTGATGGGAAAGATTTATTTTGGTTCATGGCTTCAGAGCTCTCAGTCAGTGGTCAGTGGTCCATAGCCTCCATGGCCTTGGGCAGAAGGTGAGGCAGAACACCGTGGCAGAAGGGTGTGGGGGAGGAAAACTGCTCAGCTCATGGCCACAGTGAAGAGAGGGGATGGGTCAGGAGAGAAGAAAGACCACTCCAGGGAAGGCCCCAGTGACCTTCTTCCTTCAACAAGCTCCCACCTCCCTATGGTCCACTTGGCTTCAATGGCTCTGATGAGGTCACTTCCCAAAAGCCTCATCTCTTAAATCCTGGGAGGCATTCCAGATCCAAACCAGGACACTTCCCTCTGCTTTCCCCCCCACAGATTCCAGGTACATTTCAGTGGTCAGAAATGTGACACCTCACCACCCCCTGCAAGGGAGGTTGAAAATCTGTGTTTTTAAAGCTAAGTTCAATTCCTCCTTAAATGTCTTCTTCAGCAGGAATGCTGCCCAGTTGGCACACTGCTGGAGTAGCTTAGCCTCTGCTCTAGAGAGGAAGCTATTGGTGGGTAAGTAGGTGACCAGGAACGCTGCTCTGAACATGTGGCACTGTACATGCTGTTACACTAGAGGGCCCCATCAGTCTAGTCCTCTCAGACCTCAGGCCATCCCATTGGTGTCTGTGACCCCCAAACCCTTGGGTCACTCCACTCTTTCCTCAGAAAGCTCCTCCTTTTACCCCGGCATTCCCTAACAATCCTGTTTGTTATTGAGTCTGAGATGCCACAGGTTATGCCTGCTATGTTATGTGCCAAAAAGGGGAAAACATTGCCAATAAAACTTTAATACAATGTTTTCTTTCTAAAGTTTTTATTTTATATTTCTTAGAAATAATTATTTACAGTTAAGACTTGAATTTTTAGTCATATAGATACAGAAAAAGGAAATATTCATAAAATTAATTGGTTAGGTATTCTTAAAGCTTCTCAGTTCAAAATCCAAAGGACTATCTTCGGATTCTCTCTGTTCCTTCAAAGGTGTTAGTGAAAAGAGCACTTTGGGGCTGGGTTGGTAGAATGCCTCTCTAGTATGTGTGAGGCCTTGGATTCGATTCCCAATACTACAGAGGAGAAAAGTGCTTCACTGTTATTCCAGGATTTCCTTCTAAGCTGTTCTTACTGGTTTGCAACTTCTGATGTGAATGCAAGAAAATGACAATGTATCACAATTATCAGGTGGCCCACAGCCATTAATGATAGTAAAACATGGAGGGTGAGTGCAAGATCAGCGGATGGCCAGCATCAGTGTGTGTGGCCTGACACAAGGAACTGGGCAGCCCTGAAGGAGGTATCTTCTTTGATGGAGTTTCAGAGCCAATGGAATGTATCAGTCAAGAGATCAAGGATACAGAAATAGGTTTGCAGGCCTGGGATCTGTAAGCATGTGGATGAAAGTCATAATTGTGGGCTTGCCTGTGATAAAAGGCATCCAAGATGTTCTATGATTTGACACGTTCCTCCAAGGTTCAAGTGTTGAACTTAATCCTGAATGCAACAATGCAGGAGATGGGGGCTTAATAGGAAGTGATTAAGTCATGAGAGTTCTGCCCCCATGAATCAAGTTTGCTTTTATGGGGTCACCCTTACAGTGAATTCATTAGGAGAGTTCAGCCCTCTTCCTCACCCTTTTACTTTTCACTCTGAGATGTTGCTGCACCAAGGCCTCACCAATATGCCATCATTGTGCCTTTGAACTTCTCAGCCTCCAGAAGAAATCTCTGCTCTTTAACCCCTTCTCAGATTTTGTTGTAGCAGCAGAACACAAAGTCACCATCTAAGCCTAGGGAAAGGGGCGGCGGGGGCGAGAGGCGATGTTGAGGCTTGGGACACTCAAATATTTAGAAATCTAGACTGGGTAGCCAGGGTGGCCCCAAAACTGCAAGAGGAGGCACTAACATGGCATCCCTGAAGCTGAACAGGAAGATGGATGGCTTCTTCAAAGTATTGCTAAGAGGTCAAGTAGAATCAATGGAAGAGTGACCACTGGATTTGGCAGCATGGAGGTCATGTTTGACGTTGTCTAAGGGATTTCCCCGCAATTGGGGGAAGAAGCAGGGGAGGTGACTGAAAACCGTTTCCGGCGCTGCCTTTCTCTCTCTCCGGGAGCAGGCTCATCGTTTGCGTCGTCTCTTAACAAAATCCGACCCCCGGTCCCATCAGGAGGGGTCTAGCTGAGGACGTCAGGACGAGACCTCAGCTCCCCACCGCCTGGCCGTCCACGTGGGGACACTGGCGGGCGGAGCGGTTTCCTGGAGGAAGGAGTGTTCTCAAGCTGGGCCCTTTTTAGTCACCCGCTACTCTCCCCGTCCTCAGCCAGCCCTGACCCCTACTTCCCCTAAAACCGAAGGCCACGCCCTCCTTCGCGTTCGCTCCTCTCCAAGATCCCCAAAGTGGCACAGCCCGCTGTGCATGCTCTGTAACCGCGCACAGGAGGCCGGCAGGGCGGGGCGGCCGCAGTGACGTCGGAGCGCCCGGTGCCGGAGGGCGGAGCATCCACGTCGACGCTCATCGGCCACGCCCCCCGCCGGATGGCGGCGCGCCCTCTTGGCTGGCTCGCCCCTTGTGCATACTCTGGCTCTTACACGCGCACTCCCTTCAGTCCGCCAGCCGCGCCGCCACCTCCGCCCAGCCCCGGGGAGCTCCAGTGGCACCATGTCTTCGCCTCCCGAAGGGAAACTAGAGACTAAAGCTGGACACTCGCCCTCAGGTACTGACTCTTTTCCGCTTACTTTCTGGGGCGCCGGGAGGGGGGGGGAGCCCCGGAGGAACCGCGCGCCCTGATGCCGGAGCGCGGGGCCGCAGGGGAGTGCGGGCGCCCAGGAGCGCGGTCTGCCAGCCTGTGCAGGATTCCACCGCTGCCCCACCCGCTGCGGTTGGCAGACCCGGTCCCGCGCTCGCCAAGACCCGCTGTCATGACGAGTGCGACAGGTAGTCTACCTGTGGCTGTTGCTTGCTAATGACAAGGGCCTAACCCCAGTTGCACAACTTTACAAAAGACAAAGTTTGAGCTGTTATTATTTACTAAGAATGTACAGGGTTTCTTTCTTTCGTTCTTTCTTTTTTCTTTTCTAAAGAGTAACAGGAATCTGTGTTTTTAATATCGGGATGATTAATTGTAGCCCGACAGCATTGGGTACTGATAAAGAACCAAAGGAGCGGAAATCATTTTCATCATTAATCACTCAATATGATTTCTCTTACCTCACTTTCTTTCACGTCCAGCTTTTTTTCAAAGGTGCTTTAAAAAAAAGAAAGAAAATGTTTAACTTCTGAGCCAAATAAGCTAAACCCAGAAAGAGCCATCTTTCTTAGAATATAGGAATTTAAGCAGCCTTTGGGTTCACTGGGGCCTTCTCTCTCTGCTCACAGTTCTGTTTGCTCTGATGTTGTCCAGACTGGTCGATTTCCATTTCTGCTGCCCTTTCAAGGGACAGTGGATCCATATGGAAAGACACTTGGTGAGCAGATCAAAGTACTTAGGTGACAGAAGACAGGTCACATTGAGTTTTGGGGTTCTTTTAGGGTCTTAATTTCAAATGTCAGTACTAGAACTCAATCTTTCGCTGACAAATCCTCGGAGGACTGAGGCTTCTTTTTGTGGCACATGTATGCCATCTAATAGTGAAGAATTCGTAATCTGTCTCCCACTGTAGGACACAAATTATCTGCCTCATTACAGGGAATAGGGACAATTCTTGTCCTTGCCCAGCTGCCTGTAGCTCTGTGCTTCTGTGTTGGGAGGAACACCTTTATTTACCCTCATGGCAGGGTTGACACTCCAGAACCTTGCAGCAGCAGTCTTCCTGAGACTGTCCACTGCCCCAGGGTAGTGAATTCATTCAAGTATGTTTTCTGGAATGATACCAAATCAAAGTAGCAGTAATTAAATTGCATATATAGACATATTCATATGGAAATTTTTAAGACCAGAATTATCAACTGTACATGTTAACTCTGGGAGAAATTTTCATGCAGAATTCTAATTTTGCTTGAATTGTAAACTACAAGGCTTTTGAATTCAAAAATTAATGATTTATTTATGCCTAACAAGAGAAGAGGCAATTTATTTGCACCTATGTATCAGTGAACTTGGGTTCCAAGTTTGGAGACAGGCCACTCCATTTCTCTGGGACTCCGATTTCCTCATCTGTGAAATCCCAGGATGGCATGAAGATCTTCCTCTGGATAAGTCCCAGCACACAGCCTTTGCTGCTGTGACTCTTCCAGGCTCTCAGCTGCCCTCCTCAGGATCAAAGCCCCCAGGTCAGTTAACCACAGTAAACTCCAGAGATTTCAGGGCACACCTCTTAACTGTGGGGCCCAAGTCTAGCAGGAGTGCTTTGGGTAGCTGTCACTGTCACACAGCATTTTAAAGGCCAATAAGACTTGGCTAGAGTTGAAGGAAAGGCCCTGGGCTCTGAGCCCAGAGGCCTAGGTAGACAGGTACTTGGAAGGTACAGTATTGGAAATTGCAGTATTGGCTCTGCAGTGCTCCCGGGAGGCATGTTTCCCCAGTTTACAGAGGACCTGTGTGCAAGCCTCTTTTCCCAGGAAGCTCCCAGTGTTCTTTAGTCTGGTGTTGCCAGAGAGTAAGCCATTCTGCCAGTCACTATAATAATCATCAAAGATAGCCAAGAGCATAATTCATAAATTAAAATAATTGCCTTAAAACTTTGGGAACACTTTTATTAAGTGCTTAAATTGGATAACAGACGTGCTTAAATCCTTAATCAGAAATAATAAAATTCTCTTACAGTGACTGTCTTGCTGTTCTTTTGTGTTTTCTCTTTATTGCTCTCTGGATCAGGTCCCCTCTTCCCTCTCCCCACAGTAGTACCATTTTCTTTATTGCACTTACCTCCCCCTATCTGCTCTCTTCTCCTGGCTTCCAGGGCTGGGTCTTATTGATATCTTTAAATCCCAGGGGTCTCACTGTGCCTGGCATGAGGTATTCCACAAACAGCTTTCTCCTGGGAGTTACTTCAGGCCCTTTCTCACCTTCTATTCCCCAAAGCATGGTAAGCCTCCAACTTCCCTGTGTGAGACCTCTCCATTGTGTGCTAATGGTGCAAGTGGTCCCCTTCCCTCATTTAGGTTGCGCAATGCAGGAAATGGTGACTGTAATTTGCTGGGTGTAATACTGTGCCAGCATAGTTCTAAGCACTTGGCACCGTCATTAAATTAGTAGTCACCTTAACACTGGGACCCTGAGGACAGTGCCATTTAAAAAACTGTCTAAACTGTTTGGAATATGTCTTGCTGACTCCTCTGAGCCAGTGACCAGGGGACCAGCCTGAAGGGCCTTTGCTGCTTACAGCCAGACAGCAGACCCTGTCACTTTCCAGGTGCTCCCTCTGAAGGTGTGATATTATTGGGGCAGTTTGTAAAGGCTTCTGGTTAGTGTGAAAGGAAAGTTCTGTGCAGGTACAAAGTATCGTCACTTGAGAGTGATGGATGATCTACACCACATTCTGCCAACTCTTTGCAGAAGAAATCCATTTAGTGACTGGAGACCCCACCACTCTTCTCCACTACAAAATATTTGCAGAGAAATCCGGTGAAGAATGCTTATTTTATGAGAAGTTTTGCAAAACTGGATTATCAAAGTTAAAAGTAGTGAGATTCCTTGCTTTTTCCCCCAACAGCAGCAATAGCCTTCCATAGCAGAAAGGAGGACATGATTACAAGCTATACTGTTACTCATCTCTGCCAGTCTCTGTGGGTTTTGGCAGTGATGTGAATAAATGCATGTTGCTGGCCACATTCACCTGCCCCCATTTCTCAGAGGAGCCAAAACCATGTGTCAGTGAGGTCTCAAAAGTCTGATATGATAGCATTGAATGTTACTAATGTTATATAGTTTTCTTCAAAAAGTAGGTGGCACCCCCCCATAGAACTAAGTCAAGTGAAAATATGAATATGAACCAGTTGGTCAGTCATGAGTTAAGGGAGAATTTATAAGGTTGTGGGTAACATTTCTCCCTGAATTATCTTCCTGTAGGAGGGTTTTCAAGTTATCCAGGCCATTCTACTGCTAGAAATGCGAAGCTCCGTTGTCTTTTATTGTATTAAGCATATAGTCACAGACTGCCCAACAGCGTCCTCATGTTCTCAGCTAGATTCAGGTCAGAGGTGTGCTTTTGGTTTCAGCATGCCAAGGGGAAAATATCCTTAAGTTATTGTGTGGTTGTTTTGTTGTTGTTGTTGTTGTTGTTGTTTTGGTTTTTTTTAAGAAGCTTCTGGTCAGGTTGGACCACAACCTTTCTAGATTTTGCTGTTGTTCCCTAGCCACCTTTGGTTATTTTCCCCTTCTAACATCTTCTATGTGTGTCCTTTTCATTTCAGCCAATGCTCTGTGCGTTCTGACTTGGTTTTATGAATAGTTTCCCCTTCTCAACCTCAGAAGTCTTTGTATTTATATAAAGGATATTCACTTTTGTAAAAAGTACAGTAAGTGAGCTGAACAAATTAAAGTTTGGGCAACCCTCTACAAGAAACAGTACAGAGGTCCAGACCCCTCCTGCTGCAGGACACTGCTGTTTCAAGGCAAAGCCACTACAGAGGGGGATAAGTGTGGGTCAGCATGCTTGGGGCCCGCAAGTGGCATGCTTCACTGGGTTAGTTTTTATGACTACTATAGTAAAACACAATAACCTTGGTAGTTTAAAACCATTGTAAACTTGAAATCATTACACATAAGTGTATTTATTTAAAGTCAAATGGGAAACAGACCACTGTGTTTGTTTTAGTAACTGCAAAATAATTCACTTCTTTATTATCTTATGATTCTGGAGGTGAGAAGTCCAAAACGAGTCAAGGTGTCAGCCGGGCTGGTCCTTCTGGAAGCTTTGGGGGAGAATGGTTCCCCTAACATTCCCAGAGTCCAGAGGCACCCACTTGCCTTGTGGCCCCTGCTCCATCTGCAGAGGCCACAGTGGCTGCTCACATCCTTCTTCCATCACAGCCCCCAACCCTGACTCTTTCTCTACCTCTTGCATGTTTGGAGACCCTTGTGATAACATGGGCCATGTGGATAATGCAAGCATTTTCCTCATGTTCAGATCAGCTGATCAGCCTCTTACTCACAGCCTTGATTCCCCCTTGCCACATAGCACATCTAAGGTCCTGAGATGAACAACACAATGCTGCCCACCAGTCACTTTTCCCATTCCTTTGTCTAGGACCCAGTTAAATGACCCCAAACCAACTGCAAGGGACGCTGGGAGTTGGATAGGCAAACACCGGACAGTCCCTGCTTCAGCCAACAATCCTCACTGCTGGGCTTCTCCTGAGCACCTCCAGGCAATGGATCCTACTTTCCCCTGGCATTTTTAGAACTAATTTCTTTCCCTAAATTCAAGGTTCCCTACATTTCTGACCCCCACACTTCTCAGCTTGAAGGGGACATGGTTATCTGCCCACCAGAGTCCCCTTCCAGTTCCCCACCCAGTTTGTCCTTGAGGTCAAAGCTGTGTCCTGAATGGAGTACACAGCTATGGAAGACACACCCAGCTCTTCTAGAGCTCAAGTTTTAGCACTTCCACCTGTATGTATGTACGGACAGAAAGCCCCTGTCCGTCCCTACAGTCTGGGGTCCCCCACAGCTGGTGTGCTCTCAGTCCAGATGTCAGAACTCAGTGCCCCACACCTTTTCTCTGCCTCTAGCCTCTTATCCTTTCCACTTTGTCTTTACAGGGTTCCCGCACTAGGGTGATGAGCTTCCATCGAAGGGTTTTTTTTTTTTCTTGCCAAGTGGTTCTCTCCTAGTAGAGCCATTTCTCTTGACTAAAATAGATGGCATCCCTTGCCCTCTGCCTCTCAGGAGGCTCACCCTCCAATCTCACATACCAGAGGAGAGGTCCTATTCCATGTACTTACATGCCGCCACAATGCCCTAGCCATCAGGTTTAATCCTAACCTACACACTCTGCTTGTTTTCTATTTTGTTTTCTTTTGTTCTTCCTACCAGAATGATCCTCAGAATCTTCATTTCTTGTAGTGGATTAGCATCCCTTTGAATAACATTTCAATAGCCCTTCTCAGGCAAAAACAAAGGCAGCAACACTTCTAAGTAACGCTCCAGTCTCCAAAGTCAGTGCTTTGGTGACATTTGTGTGCATCCACCGCCCTTCCTCTTCCCTGCTGGGCACCACACTGGGGCTCATGGGGCTCCTCAGGTACTGAGTGACCCTGGAAAGACCCTTCTCTTTCCCCAATCCATCTTCCTGCTATAGATTTTTCTAGCCAGCTATTGAGCATTACCAGTAGCTAGCTGCCAGTGACTTCCTCTCACAGTTCCCTCCTGTAGAGGATAGAGTACTCTGGACCTACCTGTAGGCCCCAGCCTACATCACTGAAGAGCCTCCACACTCTGCATCTTGGAAGGATCCCCAGTGTAGGAAGATCTGTTTGGGGAGCAGATCCTGGGTCTCATCTTGCTGTGCTGCTGGCTGCCTGTGCATGGTGGCTGCTGCTTCAGGCCCTGCCGCACGAGGAACTGATGAAGTGGGAACATGGATAGGAGTGCCCAGGGCAGTGCCTGCACAGTGACAACAAAGAAAGCAGAAAGTGGGAGGATTGTCCAGGATCCCAGAGTCTCTGGAAGCTTCCCTGCTTAGGTGGTGAGGTAGTGGTAACTACCTGGTGATGGTTAGCTGGCTACATGATCAGCAGCAGCACAATGGCCAAGCACTTTGCAGGCCTCTCCTTCATTCCTCTTTGACCCGGAGGTCATAGGTTGATGCTGTCACCACAGGGAGGAGACATTCAGGCACCAAGGATTTGAGCACTGTAGAGGTCTCTAAGCACACAATTCTAATTTGTAAAACCTGCCTATCATAGTTTAGTTGGGAGGTTTCCCCCAAAAGCTCATGTGAGGTAATGCAAGAAAGTTTAGAGGTGAAATGACAAGGCATCATCCCCCTAATAGAGATTAACTAGGTGTTGACTGCAGGCAGGTAGAGTATGGCTGGAGGAGGTGGGTGGCTGGAGGAGGTGGGTGGCTGGAGGGTGTGCCTTTGGGGACTATATTTTGTCCATGAAGAGGGAGCACATGTGTTCACTCTCTCTCTCTCTCCACCCTCCTGCCCCCCCCCTCCTCCTTGCTGGTCATATCCTGACCTGCTCTCTTCCACAACACCCATCTGCCATGGTGTGCTGCCTTGCCCTGGGCCCTGACGGCACTGAGGAATGGAGTTGGCCATTTAGGGACTGAGACCTCTAAAACTGTGAGCCTCAAATAAACTTTTCCTCCTCTAAACCTGTTCTTGTCAGGTGCTTTGGTCACAGGAGTGAAAAGCTGACTGAGACCCCACGTGGTGAGACTAGCTAACAGCTATGCACCTCTGTGTATCAGGCCTGCTGCAGATATTTCCAGGGTGCCAGTTCACATAGTCCTCAGCTGTCTGTGGGAGGAGGAATACTGACACTTTCTTCACAGAGGGGGATCTTGAGGCACAGAGAGCTTTGATAGCTTGCTAGGCACATTCACACACGTGCAGATGCCTGTGCACACACGTGCACACACATGCACACAAACACGCAGGCAGGGGCAGAAGTGAGCCCGAGGGTCTGGCCCCAGGATCACGCGCTTTTCCTCTGCATAGCACTTATGATGAGAGGTATGTAGTTATTCCTTAAATTAGAAGCTCTTGTTTGAATAACAACCACCACTACAAAAATTCGAGTTTTTTTCCTAATGTCTCACAAAAATATCTAAATTGACAAATAATTCTGCAAAGATTTCTGAGAAAATAATTCTGCCATTATAGTTTTACCAATGGAAAGTTCTTGAGACATGGATACAAAATCACAATAAATTTGTGCTGTCATATTTTGGGGAAGTATTGCAAGTTAAAATTAGTCTGTCTCAGCCTTGGCTTATTATTATTGTCACTTCTTATTGCTGCATTAATTACCAAACATACTGAGAGAGATTAATGAAGTTAATTGTTTTTAGAAACAAAATTAAATGCAAGTGCTAATGCTGGGTGACTGGCCCTGACACTGCCCTTATTTCAATGGAAGAATGGACAGGCCTTTCCACAGAGCTTCCAGAGACTTGATTGTTTCAAATGTCACCTTGATGCTCAGTATCAATTTTCTTTGTAGTTGGTTTCACAGCCCTTTTTACTTTTAGTTAGTTTATGGAATACATCTGTGAGTTACAGTTCAAATGTTTTATGTCTGCCAAGTAGAAATGATTCAGAGATTATTTTTAAATGGGCACCTGAATGAGTTTGCTAGGGATGCCATAACAGAATACCAAGACCTTTCTTTCTCACAGTTCTAGAGGTTGCAAGTCCAGGATCAAGGTGTGGGTAGGTGCGGTTTCTCCTGAGGCCTCTCTTTGGCTGGCAGTTGGCTCTTCTCTCTGCCTTTTTCCTGTGCACATGCATTCCCTGCATCTCTTCCTTTTTGGGACAGGGGTACTGGAGATTAGGAGTGCTTAATCACTGAGCCACATCCCCAACCCTTTTTATGTTTTTATTTAGAGACAAAGTCTTGCTGAGTTGCTTAGGGCCTCATTAAGTTGCTGAGGCTGGCTCTGAACTCACAGTCCTCCTGCCTCAGCCTCCTTAGTCACTGGGATTATAGGCGTGCACCACTGTACCCGCTTCTTATAAGGACATCAGTGTTATTGGATCAGGATCTGACCTAGTTTTAACTTAATTACCTCTTTAAAGACACACTATTTAAGGTGTTAAGACTTCAACGTATGCATTTTGGTGGAACATAACAACATCTCTAATCAATTTCTGAAGGGCATGGGATCAAGGTGTGAGAAAAGGAAAATGTATTGTGAAAAACATGTCATGGGGGCTGCGGCTATAGCTTAGTGGAAGAGCACTTGTGTGAGGCCCTGGGTTCAATCCTCAGCACCATATAAAAATAAATAAATTAAATAAAAGGCATGCTGTCTGTGTACAACTATGAAAAGAATTTTAAAAAGAAAAAAGAATTCATGGGACGGTTCTAGGCTCTTCTTTTGGTCAAAACATAATTCTCAAATTCCACATTTCAAGAGAGTGGAAAGTCATTTAATGTACTGCAGAATTTTATTTTCAAACTCCATTTCTAATGGAGTACTACACAGACTGGGAAATCTTAGATTGAAAAGCTGTCCACTAATAGTAGATTTCTCTCTCTCTCTCTCTCTCTCTCTCTCTCTCTCATATTCATTCTCTCTCTCTTTCTCTCATATTCATTCTCATTCTCTCTCTCTCTCTCTCTCTCTCTCTCTCTCTCATAACCCCTGAGCCACATTCCCAGCCCTTTTATTGTATTTTATTTTGAGACAGAGTCTCACTGTGTTGCTGAGCATCTCACTAAGTTGCTGATGCTGGCTTTGAACTTATGATCCTCTTTCCTCAGCCTCCTGTACTCAACTATCTTTTTTTAAATCTGAGTTTAAAGTAAGGAAAATCCTTAGGAAAAAAAAAAAAAAAAGGAACTGAAATTCAGACAGCCTGAGAGTTGGCTCACAAACCCCAGACTCCAGCATAATGCTTCATGCTCAGAAGCCAAACCCTGGGGGAGACACGGCAGAGGGGACCATCCCCAGCAACACAGTGGAATGGCAAGGAAGGACCCCCCCAGCCTTAGATATCAGCATGTTCTCTGAATGGAGGCACAAATCTCCTTGAGAATTGGTAAATGAGGCCGGCCTCTATGAGTAGGGTTCAGATTACACTGTCTAGTCTGGCTATTCCAGTCTAAGAAATCCTTGGTAAGGACTTTCAGGCACCTTCCTCTTGATCTAGTAGAAACACAAGCAGCATTTCTTGAAAGAATTGCTGTCTACACCTTGGGCCGCATAAGATCTTCCTGACAGGCCCAGTGAAGTCAAGTGTGTGATCCACAGTTGCCTGCATGAGAGCAAGAAGGAGCCGACAAAAACCAACAGGAGGACTGACTCCTAGGGCCCCAGGTGACAAAATATCTGCATATACAACTCTAAGTGCACATACAAGTGTGCCCAAATGGTTAAGTTTATTATAATTGGAAACATGAGAAAAGAAGCAGAGCCTATCAAGTAAAGACCTGATGAGTTGGAGACCACAAGGCATAAGCTCTCGCAGTCAGATGCAAAATGATTAGAAATTAATTCCTAGGATAAAAATCGGATCACTAAACAGGATCCTATTTCTTTCTTTCCAAAGTGGAATGCTCCCGCTCCATGAAAGAAGTGTTGAGACACAGGGAGATTGTGTTTCCAATCCCAGACCAGCATGGGCACTGTTTAAACTGTTTAAACACAACCCTTTATTTTACTTGATGCCTGTTTTGCCCTCATCTGAGGGACAGTTGCTAGGGTACCATTGTCCCTGAGAAGCAAGCGTCATCATCTTCCTGAAGTCTGAGAAATTTAAGACTAATCAACTTGGAGCATGTGAGGCTGAGGTGACTTCACAGTTTCTTCCTGTTCATCAGCATCATCAACTTGCCCTGGACTTTTGTGAACCAGCAAGGTCCACCGAGATTTGAGACTCCGGAGGAGGTGGAGTAACATATGGACAGTACTGTGGGATGTGGCTGCTTCTTGGCCGAAGACCCAGTAGCTGTCCTGAGTAGGGCAAGGGTGGGACTCCCTAAGGCCTGCATCAAGAACCTGGGGTAAATGCAAACAACAACAACAACAACAAAAAACCCAGCCCTTCTTTCCATCAAGCACTCCCCTATTTGAGAGTTGGTAAATGAGGCCCGTGGTGTAGACTGCTGTTCCCTCCTTTGAATGTCTCCATCTTGGATTTTTCTCCCCTTTATGCAGATGAAGCAACCACTGTCCATGTAAAACAACAACTGTGCTTTAAAGGAAACAAGAAAATAGTTTATCCTAAGCCAAACATGAGTGACTGTGGTCTGGGAAGTGGCATTGCATGACATACTCCACCATGCAACTTTTACAGCCACAAAACAAGGGAAGTCCTAATTAATACACTTAGCAAACATTTGGTAGGTCATCAGGTAGGCTGGCTATGAGCAGAGGGAGAAAATCTTTCCTGTAGCTTTAGCTATTACCTTAAACATGCTTAGCTTGGTGGATGCTTATAGGTCTGCAAAGCTTAGTGGTTTATTCTGAGAGTTTTATCTAAAGTTATAATGGCAGATACAGGAGTTGAAATTAAGTGGCTACTAAAGAGCCTAAGAAATACCAAGATGCTTGGGATCCCGATCTGAAATCTTCCATCTCTCCACAATCGCAGTACTCTTGGTCAGCCAGTCAAGCAGTCTGCAAGATCTTCTAAATGGGTGCAGCTTCTTCAGAGACCCTCAGCTCCACACCACCATGTTAGGTCAGCTTTTTGGATATATGGCTAGTATTTCCAAACTCTATTCCATGGGACATTATGGTGCTAAAAAATGATAACAGCATTACTGCAAAACCAAAAATAGATCAAAACAAAAACTGAATCAAATGCATCTGGGGCCAGGCATACCAGTAATCCTAGCAACCTGGTAGGCTGAGGCAGGGGGATCACAAGTTTGAGGCCAGCCTGGACAATTTAGTGAGATCCTGTCTCAAAATTTAAAAAAGGGTTGGAGATGTTGCTCAATGGTAAAGCTCCCCTGGGTTCAATCCCCAGTACGTCCGTACACACACACACACACACACACACACACACAGAAAAAAAAAAGAAAAACATCTGGGGGAGACTGCATGCTCCATGCCCCTCATAAAACTTCATGTTGCACATTAGCACGCTAAAGGACCCCAAAATCTCTCTAGAAGAAGCCCATTTGCTTTTGTTCAACCTAGTATTTCCTACACCCATTAGATCCTGGGTCCCATGTCCCACTCTCTTCCTCCTTGTAAGATAGTATTAACATGTTAGTGTTTGGCAAATGTGAATCAAACTACTATGAAATAGCACATCATACCCACTAGAACAGCTATAATTAAATAGACAATAACAAGCATGGACACATGTGCAGAAATCCTCACACCGGTGAGAATGGAAAATGGCGCACAACTGAAAAGCAATCCTGGTTCCTCACAAGTGTAATGCAGAGTCAATATGTGACCCAGCCATTCATTCCTAGGTACAAACCTAAGAAAATGAAAATATGTACACAGAAAAAGTCACATAAATATGTTCAAAGCTTATTATCCATAACAGCTGAAAAGTGGAAACAACCCATATATCCACCATGTGATGAACAGAGGAATGGAACACAGTGAGTCTGTGCTATAGAGTGTTTTGTCCTTGAGAAGGATGGAGCTCTCACACTGCAGCACAGGCAAACCTGAATATGTGCTGTCTGAAAGGAGCCAGCCACCCAAGCCCATGTGTTTTATGATTCCATTTCTATTCCAAGTGTCCAGAAGAGACCAGCCCAAGTAACTGTTGTAACTGGTTGATGGGAGCTGGGGGACAGGTGAACAGGGAACAACTGATTGTAGGTGTGGGATTTCGTGCTTGAGTGACAGAAATTTATTGTAGTGATGGTTGCATAACTTTGAATTTACTCAAACCACTGTATTATATAATTTACATGAATGAATTGTACATAAATTAGATCTTGATGAAGCTTTTGGTGGGGGAGATTGAACCCAATGTGAAGAATGTGAACCCAAGAGCACTTAACCACAGAGCCACATCCGCATCCATTTTTTTTTTTATGTTTTATTTAGAGACAGGGTCTCACTAAGTTCCTTAGGGCCTTTCCAAGTTCCTGAGGCTGACTTGAACTCACAATCCTCCTGCCTCAGCTTCCTGAGCTGCTGGATTACATGTGTGTGCCACCATACCCAACTTCAATGAGGCTGTTTTCCTAAAAACAGAATGAACATCTACCAATAGGAGGGTTTCACAGCACAGCCTGGGAAGGGCTGCTCTGGACATCTTTGTCACTCCTGACCAGGCTCTGTGACTAACATAGTAGCTGTTCTTGTGTCACCTGTAGCTATGTCACCTATCAAAAGCATCATTGGTATTTGAGAAAATAATGCTCACAGGGTAGGACAGGGTTTAGGAAGCCCCTGTATCAATAAGATGTGCAGAACTAAGCAGCCATTGCTCCACATGCTTCACACTTTGGTTATGTGACTGTTCTTACAAAATATGTGAGAGGTAACCAAAAAGGGACCCCAGAGTCTTGGAAAGTTTCTAACATCTGGAGTAAGAGATAGCATTGCACAGGTAACACATTGAATCTCCTCCAAACCACACTACTCCCCTACCCCCAGTTAATTATTGTCACTGTCAGGGTCTCCAAACTGACTTGTGGCCACTGGGCAAACCTCCGAGGCAGTTCCCCATCTGTACTAATCATGCTTGCCTTTTGTTTTCATTTCAGTGAAAGCTGGTGGAATGCGGATCGTGCAGAAACACCCATATGCTGGAGACACCAAGGAATAAAGAGACAAGGATGACCAGGAATGGGAAAGCCCCAGGTGGGAGATGTCTGGTGACTCTTAACAAACTTTGCAAATAACGATCGTTCTGTTAAACATTAATGTTTGTCCTTCCTCTGTTCTGATAACTCCTGGGCAACTGGACCTGTGCTGTGTATTCTTGCTTTCCCTGTCAATGAGGTAGAGTTCTGTGTCACTTGGGCAGGAGACAGGGCATGTAAAGTGCACCATTTTCTCTGTCGACAACTCAGGAGCCCAGGCAGGTGCAAGGACTGCACTGATGTTGGCAGGCAAGGCAGACCCTCTGTGCCCTGGGTAAGTCAGGGCCCCTCCCTTTCTGCAAGCCAAGGGGCTGTGCCAGCAGGAGCAGGGGACCCTGGAGAAGCTTACTGTGGCTTCAGGGTCTCCGGTGGGGCATAAAGCTACCATCATTTCCCTCCACGCCCGAGTGGAGGAAATAGGTTAATTCTTGGGGCTGCAGGTCCTTTACACTCTAGGTTTCTGTTTACTATTCCATAGAAGTGTGCACTAACAATCTGTGGACTGCAGTTCTCCACTGGAGCTACAGTTCTGAAACTCCTGGGAACCTTGAGATACTATACTACTTGAATCTTGGTCATCTGCTCAGCTGGGATGGAGAACTTCTGGTTTAAGAAATGTTTATGGGAAAACCTTACGTGACATCTCTGCTCCCTTTGGGTCTTGGAACCTCTCTGCTTACCTTTCTGTTGGGCACCTCTTTTCCTTGGAGGTTCTGAGTTCAAGCTTGGCTCAAGGGCCTCGTCCTTTGCTGTGCTTGACCTTGCTATGTACAAGCAGGCACCACAGACACATGCACCTCTCTAGGTGTCCACGAGGAAGAATGTGAACATCCAATTTTCTGCTTATAACTTGTCTCCAGACAGCAGAGGAGGAAACAAAGGGTGGGAGGGAAGGAGGGCGTGGACAGCAGTGAGCTCTTGCTCCTGTTGGCCAGGCACACGATCTGACTTCATTTCACTCCTGTAGTGCTGAGCAGCATTTAGTATTCTCCCTGATTTACATACAAGGAAATGGGATCCCACATCACGCTCCTTCCCAGTTAATAGAGCAGTCATTTAAATGCAGTTTAGTGGGGTTCAGAGAAGGCCAGGTTTCCAAAAGAAGATTCCTGGGAGTGCACACCAACAGGAAGGCAGGTATACTTGGTACCATGTGTCTGGTGGCAGGTATGCCCCGCTGGGCATTTTCCATAAGCCTTGTATGGGTGTTTCAGATTCTAGCCTCTCGTTCACCCAAAAGATTGCTCTCTTTCTGTGTAGACCCAAGTTTTTGAAGCAAGCTTACCACAGAGTACAGACCCAGTCAAACACTACTTGAGGGGCAGACGTCTGCATGAAGTTTCTGTGCGATCATTTCCCATTTTGAATTGAGTAAGCAATGTCAAAGAAAGTTCAGCCTAAGTCCTGGTTTTATTTTTTAACTCTTTTTTTCCATTTGTTTGATGCTGGGGTTGAACCCTGAGCCCTGCACATGCTAATCATATACCCGAATTCTGGTTTTAAAAGAAGAAAGTAGTTTAAAGAAAATTCCACGATTATTTCTCACTGACTGTTTTCCAGAGCTGCATATGAGTTGCAAGGGCAGCAGTAACTCCTCCAGGTCCACATCCTGGGGCCCAGGATGTCTCAGGCTCCATAAAGGTTGGGGTTTTAGAGAGTGATGCACATGTGATGCAGTAATGCACACACCATCCAGCTGCCAGGGCACAGGCACCTGTCTCAAGCTGCTCACTGCCCTCCAACCAGGTGGGCTGAATGCTCACCTGTAGGGACCTGTAAATAGTGCAGGTGAAGTTTTGCCTCCATATGGAACATAGGGAAACTCACAATTTCAGAACATTTCAGAATAGAGGGCAAGAGGATCTGGCCTGCAGTGGTGTCCTCCTCCGGGACCCCTGCTGCTGCCGTCCTTCCTCAAGATGCAGGAAGATGTTAAGAGAGAGAAGGTGCTGCTGGAGTGAGGTCCTGCATGGGTAGGGAAGGTGCCTTTCTGAGTGTCCCTGGGGCAAGGACACATGGCTCGTCCCCTGACCAGTCAAGTGCCAAGAAGCCAGAGATGCATGCTTAGAAATAAGGGCAGAATGGTTTGTCAGTTTTCTTTCTACTGATTTTTCCCTGAAAACAAATACAGCATATATGGAAGATGAGCAGTTTAAATAACCGTGCCAGAGGATGAACAGTGGAAATGGAAAAGGTGGCTCTCCCCAGCGCTTCAGATCTATCTCCTTCACCAGAAAGATCACTCTCTCTCTCTGTGAAGACCTGAGGTTTTAAAGCAAGCTGACTACAGAGTACAGGCCACAGCTGACTGCTGGTTATCCAACCCAGTGACAGGTGGCCTGTCAGTGTCCTGGCCAGGACCGCCTCCCGGGTCTGTCTTGACTTAGCTGCTGTGTGGAGTCTGCAGACACAGTCAGGGGCTTTACTTGTCAGTCTCTGCAGCTGAGCTGCAGTGTGTCACTCTTGTCCTCTTCACCCTGGCTGGCTCCTGTCCAGCATGGGATAAACCACATGACACAGAACACACGGAGTGCAGGGAGCTGTGCTCTTCAGCTTCTGACCTGTGTCATCAACACAGCTCCTAAAACTCCGAATCAGGCCGTGGACCCTGCCTAACCATTTACTTCTACCACCAGGCCCACCCCATTTTCCTGTTGGTAGTTGAATAATTGGTAATCATTGCTGGCTCTTATAGAGAGCAGGGAATCTGCCAATTCTAAGTAGTCTGTCCCCCATAATTCATTGAATTCTCATAATTGCTCTGTTATTTTCACTATTTCAAAGATGATTAGTGATTATTATCTTCATTTCAGATTCTAATCTCTTTTTGGTGGCTCAGAGAGTTAAGTGAGTTTTCTAAGGTCACACAGCAAGTAAGTGGCAGAGTGCTGGCAGCTGGGTTCAGATTCTTCACTCTTAGCCATGAAGCTGTGCCTGCTGATTCCCATTTCACATCAGGTTTAATGCCACTTTACACCTTGGGGTTAATGTGCCCCTCGTAGAGATGAAGAAGGAAGGCTTAGGGTAGTTATCCAACCCCGTGATAGGTAGCCGGTCAGTGGCCTGGCCAGGATTGATCTCTGAGTCAGTCTTGACTTAGAAGCTTTGTTAGTTAACTTTCCACTGTGAAAAAATACCTGAGAGAAACAACTCAAAAGAGGAAAGACATTTGGCTCATAGTTTCTGAGTTTTCAATACATGGGCAGCTGGTTCTGTTGCTCTGGGCCTAAGGTGAGACAGAACACTATGGCAGAAGAGCACCGCAGAAGGATGATGCCATCTCATGACAGCCAGGAAGCAGGTGGGGGGTGGGGGGTGTAGTGAGGAAGGGGCCAGGGCAAGAGGGCCCCACCCCATTGACCACCCCGCCAAATGCCATTAAATTACGAACACATAGGTGATTAATCACTTCCCAAAGGCCCTGCTCTGAACACTGCTGCACTGGGGACCCAGCCTTCAACGCATGACCCTTTGGGCTCCAGAACTAAACTATAACAGAAGTCCAAATCTCAAGTTGTTACAGAAGCCCTGATCAACATAGCCTGCAGTCTGGATTCTTTCTCAACCTCATCATTCTGAGGTTGCCTTTGACATTGTCTGTGCTTCTCAAACCCATAATCCTACCCATCTTCAGCCTCCCCATCCAGAGAAGGTCTAATTGTCAGCTTACAACAGGATTTCAGGGGGCTGGTTTTATTTTACATATGGGAAGATCTTTTTATTTGCAGAATTTGTAAAACATGAAATGATCCTCTTGGAAATGTCATATGGCCTATGACTCAATCATATCCCAATCCTAAAGTTTTGTGTTTTGATGCAAAGTTCTTCAGATATGATGATAAGTGCATTGTGTTGGGTGCCAATTTCCTCTTTCAACATAGATCTACATTTAGAAACTCTTTATTTTCTTTCCCAAATATTTACAACTGTTCTTAATTTACCAACTCATTTCTGGTGGCTTCCATCCCCACTCATTGAGAAATCATACACTGATTGCAGAGAAAATGAAAACTTGGAGCATTGATAAGGTTATTATGTTACCAATAGAAATCCCAAGACCTTTACTAGTAATTACTTTTGTTTTGCAAATATTTGTGCAATTCTTGCTCCCTTTAATCTTGTTATTTTCCAGAAATTTAAAAATAATCTCATGTTGCTAAGTTGTTTGAGATGGTACTTTAAAAAAAAAAAAAGGAGAAGAAAGTGGCCGGAATGTGAAAATGTTGCCCAAGAATTCCCATCAGGCTGCATTCTAGCCATCTATGAGTCTTCACATCCAAGGAGAGTACAAGGTTCCTTGTGCTCTCCTGAGTGGCTGCTAGATTCCATCTCATAAGTGACCCAATTGAGAATAGCAAATGTTGTCCTCAGAGCCTTTTGTTGGGCATAATAATATGATGTGCCCAGCTTCACTGTGAACAGGAGAAACTGCAGGTGTGGGATGGGCTCCAAGAGTCAGGATTCACTGAAGGAAACGATTAATGTTGAGTATTATGGAGTACCTACCATGAACCAGGCTTAATACAAGACATTAAAAAGCAATGAGTGTCAGAAAGAGTAAACCAGAAATGAATGCGCTGTTTACTTTGTTGTTGTTTGGGTTTGGGTTCAGAGACTGAACCCAGGGCCACTTTACCACTGAGCCACATCCCCAGCCCTTTTTAATTTTTTCTCACTAAGTTGCTTAGGGCCTCTCTAAGTTGCTGAGGTTGGCTTTAAACTTGTGATCCTCCTCCTTTAGCCTCCCCAGTCACTGAGATTACAGGTGTGGGCCACCATGTGCAGCAAATGAATGCATTTTGTTGCCACCAGGATTGGGAGGATAAAGAGTAGTAAGAATGATTGGATGGAATGAGCAGTCAGGATCAGGAGGGAGCAAGCAGCTCCTCACTGAGCTTGGATTTTTGTGTCCCTCTGAGCTAGAACCATGGTATTGTTCCACACATCCAAGAAATAAGCAAACCATTGACATCAACCAAATGCAGGAGTGGGGGATCCAACCTGCATACAAACAGTAAAAGATGAGGCTGACTGTACCATAATTGATTAATATGACCACATGGAAGGGAGTAGGAGGTTACCTAAGTAACTTTGTAAAACAACATTTTGGTTGGATACTGTAAGGCTGAAGATAAAAAAGCATCACATCCCAATGTCGTACTACAGTTAGTAAACTGTTTTCCCACAGGGGGTTGGGGTAGTTCTAAGTATATACTAGAATTGAACAAGTTGGTAAATATGTTGTAGATCAAGTTTCTCACTGCCAGAACAAGGGGACACAAATAGAGGGAGGACTGAAATGGACTTTGTGCTGATTGATGGAGGGTGGAGGTAACTGTCAGAACTGATGGTTTTAGATGGGTGGGTGGATGGAAGATGCATTTATATACATACATAGTGCCAAAATAAATGAAGATGAGGGGTTATTATACATACAAGTATTTGTGCTTCTATTCCCTGCCTCTCTTCACTGAGGGGACCTAAAAACCAACACCCATGCAGCCGTAAGCACCTAGGGCTGACATCTTGATTTCTACACAGTATTCCCAGTCATGGGAACAGGTCCCTTGGAGAAGTTGTTGAATAGAGATGCCTGGGTGCGTACCTAGAATCCTCTGTCCCCCACTGTCCGGTAGACAGGCATAGGACAGAGAGGTCAGGTCACTAATTTCTCAGCAGCAGCCATTACCTATTTCCAAGGGTGCACACATCCACGTGACCCACTCCATGGTCCTTGACCATTTGCTTGTCCCCCAGCCCCTGTACACACCTGCTATCCACTAGGCATACTTGTACACAGTGGGGACATGTTTGTGGACAAAATAAAACCCATCCCTCTTTTCCCAGACCTTAAAGTCCAGTGGGGGTGATACGCATACAGATGATCGAATTTGTGCCATGGCAAGTGAAGTTATCGGTGCTGCAAAGAAACCAGAGCAGGCAGAGGGTACTGGGTGCTTCAACTCCTAAGAAAACTGCACGGGAAGATGGCCTGATGGAGTGCTCTTAACCCCTGTGATGACAGCCAAGGCCTGTGCAAAATGCATGTGGGAAGAGAGAAATGAAGACTGATGCTGAGCAGATGTCCCAGACATGGCCAGGCAGGCAGTGTCTGTGGGCCCAGGAGCCGGCGGGAGCTCTCTGAGCCATGCTCTTGCTGCGTGCCAGGATAACAGCGCACTTCCACCCCGCTGTTGACTTGGATACCACAAAGATGAGTTTTCTGCTAACAGAAAGCCAGAATGCAATTTTATGGGTGTGGCTTCAAGACTGATGGCAGGTTGCAGGTTGGAGGCTAAGGATTTTGCCAATAACACAGAGTCACATCAGAGTTGTTTGGCGCTCTGGTCCGAGTTTGGTTGGCTGCTGCCTCCCTGGTATTCTACAAAACAGATCCCCAAGTGAAAAGTCACAGAGCACCAGAGAAATAGCACCATCTTCATTGTGCCAAGAATTTGTCAAAAAACCTGGACTCCCACCACTAACTAGATAACTTGGAATTTATTCATGTTGAGAATAAGAAGATTGTAAGTGACATCTGCTAGGTGTTCCTTTGTATCAGTTCCTCCCAGAGCAATGATGAAGGCATTCAGGCAACTTCACGCAGCCTGACTAACTGAGAAAAGTAATGGCTGCTCACTCATTGAGGGTCAGGGCAGCAAGAAAGGAGAGGAAGGGGAGAGAAGAGAGAGGAAGAAATGCCAAGACGATGCAGCAGAAATCACACATTCTGAGGCAGGGGCCTATTTTGAAAGATGATGGTCCAGGATAAAGTTTATTTCACTTACAAGCACTAACTCATTCTTTTCATCTAGCATTCCTTCCTATGGATTAGCAACAGCATGACATCTGTAGGGAAGATTAACTTGCAGCTACACAGGGATTCAGCAGAAAGCAGACATAAGGGGATTGTTTTGACAGTTTTGAAATCTATATTCTTTGTGGGAAAAACACTGTTGAAATCCTGCTCTTTCACTAATTACCTGGGGTTGGATAAATTTATCAAGAAAAAAGGTTTATTTTGTCTCGTGGTTCCAAAGACCAAGGCCAAGGGGCCATATCCAGTGATATCCTTCTTGCAAGCAGAATTCCAAGGCTGTGCATGGTATCACATGGCAAGAACAAGGAGTGTACACGTGTGTGCCTCTTCTGATCTCTGCCCCTCTCTTTATAAAGCCACCAGGATTCAGTCATGGGGACCCCACCCCACTGACCTTATCTATCCCTAATTGCCCAGAGGCACCATCATAGTGTGATGAAGTCTCGACTCTCTAAAACCTCAAGGTGGCAACTAGAGTTCAACACGTGACCCGTTGGAGACACACGCCAACCATATCTAACCAGAGCACCTGGAATATTAAGTAAGTTCTGTGCGTTGAGAGAAAAACTCAGACAATTAACATTAGTCACTAACTAATAAGTGATTTAACTTATATGGGAAAAGTGATTCTCTCTGAACCTAGAAGCACACGTAGAATTTTGGTAGGTTGCTACACAGGCAGTCTGTGCTAGTCAGGAGGCAGCGCATCCATGGACTTTTTGAAAAAGGCAGAATCTTTGGTACTGATGCTGGGGAGAGGATGGGGCTGCCTCCTTCCCTTCGCCTCTCATCTCTCTCTCATCTCTCTTTCTCTCTCTCCACCTCCCTCCCTCCCTTTCTCTCTCTCCCCATCCCTCTCTCTCCCTCCCTCCCTCCTCTTTCTCCTCTCTCTCCCTCCCTCCCTGTCTTTCCCCTCCCTCCCTTTCTCTCTCCTTCCCTCTCTCTCTTTCTCTCTTTTTCTCCTTCCCCCTCCCTCCCTCTCTCCCTCCCTCCCTCCTTTTCTCCCTCCCCCTCCTTCCCTCCCTTTCTCCCTCCCTCCTTCCTTCCTCTCTTTATCCCCCTCTCTCTCCCTTCCTCCCTCTTTCTCTCTCTCCCTCCCCCTCCCCCTCTCTCATAAGGGTATCATGGGGGCATATTTCTCCCCAAGGCTTCAGTGTCTGATAGGGACCCCTGGCCCAAGTGCAGTGTGGGCCACAGTCAAACAGTTGCATTTTGGGACAAGATAGGTTTTCCTGGTTTGCCATGAATTGGAACGTAGGAGTTTGGTGACTCTCCACACCTAGACTTACTGGCAGGCCAAGTTTCTAAAGAACACTCAGAATCGGTAAGATCATAAATCTGTATCACTACTTTACCTCCTTAACCCCAGGATCTGCGGCTCTGTACATCTATCTGTATCTCCTTTCCCTGAAGCTCTGAAGAGTAGGGCAGAAGACTGTGGCTGTGGGCCCCCAGGGTCCCCACTGTATCTTTCTTGCCTGTACCTGGGTAAATCTAAGTCTTCCCCCAGAATTTTAAGTAGCTCCATACTTATCTTCTTAAAAGTAAGCATGATAATTAAAACCCACTACAGACTGTCTGAATGAATGGGAAGTTTATACAAATGAATAATAAATAAATCAAACTCCCAACAGATTAAAAAGAACACAGACAATTCACAAGAGTAAATATTTGTAAATAAATACTATTAGTGAATAAACAAAAAATAAATAAAACTTCACTCTCCCTGGCATCTAGAAAAAGAGCTTACCTCCTTGATGTTGTCTTGTTCTTACTAATCATAGTCGGATCCGCTCTCAGTCTATAAGCCCTGCCATTTCTCCCTCTCCCTTCTCTCTCCTCCTGGCTTTTCAGACCCTTGTTGGGTTCTCATTTCTGAGTTAACCACACCAGGATCAGGAAATTGGTGTTTATTTCTCCTTCTCCCCAGTTCCCCATGACCAGAACCTCAGAATAAACCAGGTCCTTGGACATTAAGAACGAGGCTGCAGCCCCCTCCCATGTACCTCTCACACCCATCTCTCCTGCCATTCTGAACACTGAGCTCAGCTGGGAGTCAGCAGCCCTGGGGACCCTTTCCAAACAGCATCTCCCCCACCTCCCTGGGCTGAGGGTGGGGGAGGCAGGCTTTGGTGGCCTGGTGTTCCCAAGGACACCTGGAACTTCCCCTCTCCCAGCAGGGTCACTTGATTGTGGCACCCTGTTCTACTAGCTCCTGGGGCAGAGCAGTGTTGTCCCCTGCTGTGTTCTAGCCACCTATCATCTGGACACAGACACACCAGGTATCAGTTCTCCACAGACATCTCTTATTCCTGCACTCTGGATTCTCTGAGCAAAGATAGACGCAGCCAAGTTAATAGTGTTCCTGTAAGGGGATATTTCAGACCAGGGAAGCTCAGAGAGTCTTCCCTCCCCAGAGATGATCCATAGCAGTAACCCTCCCACCGCCACCTCCCAGGACAACTGCATACATTCTGCCCTGTCTAGTCCCTGTCTCTCCAGACAAGAGGGAGGGAGGTCAGCAGAGCCCTGGGTAAGATGAGGGTTCCCTAATTTCAGATCCCTCTCTTGTGAGGGTGCCCTGCATGCACAGGTGACCCCCTGTCACTGTCACTGTGGGAACCAGTGCTCCAGGAACAAATGCCAGTCCACCACTCGTATCCGGGGGTTTGGTTTGTCTGTTTTTGCTGTGAGTGATAAATGTTCCTTTTTTCTGAATTCTCTCTCTCTCTCTCTCTCTCTCTCTCTCTCTCTCTCTCACACACACACACACACACACACACACACACACACACACACTGTGGCGAGTTCAGAGGCTGAACAATCAGAATCCTGGTGTCCTGAGTTCCTGGCCAGCACCTTGACCTCTGCATGACCTGCCTCCTCTGTGTGACTGAGGAGTGAACAGAGCTTCTGATTGCAAATCACTTGGGAGCCAGGTCAAAACTCAGGCTCTGCAGTAGCAGGTCTGGGCAGAGTCTGGGGCCACCTTTCTCCAGCTGGCCATGTGGTGCTGCCTGGGTCTCCCCCACCCACACTAGCAGCAAAGCTTTAAGGCCTGCGCCCCAGTCTCTGTAATGCACACTCTGTAGAAGGAAGAAATGCTTTGTGAATAACTTACCTGTTAGTTGTGACTGAGAAATTACACTTCTGATCGACCACTGTGTTTACAGGTGCTCTGGAGGGGAACTGGGAGACAGTGTGAGTGAGAGCTGCTCATAGAGCAGAACTGGATTTTTTTCCCCCATGGGACTTTTTGTATTTTGGAAATGTGTGGCATTCAGCCTGTTGAATTTATGCTTAGGTCTCATCTTCGTGTCACCTTGGGGAATGAGAAGGTTAGAATATTGTCCTGAGTGTTAAGCAAGCAATTCAGCATCATTCTGAAAGTCTAGAAGCCAAATAATGGCAAATGCTTTCATCCTTAGCCTTCCTTTGTCTTCACATCCTACAGGGGTGTGGACACAACTTCACTGGATGGTCAAGGATATCTGCTGTGGAAAGCTGAGGATGTGCCCATTGTCATCCAGTGAACTGTCAGAAATAATATTTAACTCTGAATGTGTGGATTGCATAGGCTCTGGCCACTCCCCTGCCCACCATTTCTCTTCTAGCAGCTGGTGGTCCTTTTCTAAAGCACTGGGGGGGTGTGGTTGTTAAGAAGAACACCTGCAATTCTACCTGCTATTTTAAATTCAGAGGTCTTTTTGCTAGTAGAGTACACTATTAGGCACCGGCTTCCACCCAAGCTCAGTTAAGATGCAGGAGTTTCTGTTATTATCCGTCTCGGATCATCAGCTTGGGCTTGTGGTTTTACAAGGTACCAGGACAGTGCAGGATGCTGTGCTGGAACTGCCCCCTCCCCAGCACCTGCCACACCAGGAGTCCCAGAGCCAGCAAAAGGACCATCCCAAGGGAACACCTGTCCCTGCCTGTGAGCACAGTGACACCCCCACCTCGATTTCAAGGCCAGAAAGTGGGGTTCTCCAAGGAAGCTTCCAAGAAAGGAAATCCGGAGGGAAAAGTACAAAAGGGAAGTTGGAGTCAATACAACCTGATGAGTCCCTGCTACTGAATTCATGATGACTTTTAGTGGATGGCACCTATGGGCCCCAACAAGAGCTGCTAAGGAATTGGAAGAGTGTGTTTCCTTTCGTAGGGGTCCAAATGTGGGGGTGGATAGAAAGGAACCAGACCAGCTGTGGCAAGGCAGAGCCAGGTGCTGGGTGGAGGGACCCCCCTTGGGACAGGAGAAAGGCAGGTCCTACGAGCTCTGAGGGACCCTTCTTCTCCTGGAAGAGGGAGGAAACCAGCCCTACAGAGCTTGGCTGTGCCCAATTCCTGGGTGACAGGCACTGAAAACCCAGGTCCCAGGGAGCAGAAGGGACCTGCCTCCTTGGAGTTCCTGAGTTCGCCCACATCCCTGAGGAAATGGAACCAGAAAAGGAAAGTGTTTGCCAGGGGCATGAACTTGAAGCAACCCAGACAGCCCTGCCCTTTCCTCTGTTGGTCTTTCTAACTTCTTTTTTTAATCAGAGACCTTGGTTATGACCCTGAATTAAGCAAATTAGGTGCACACAGTCCCTAAAAGTCAGCCTGCTCTTGTCCTCCTGAAATGTGCATTTCACACTTTTTGTCTGGGAGCATCCTGAGCTTAGGGGAGGAGCCCTGGGCTCCCCAGGTTCCTGGGACAAGCCTGGAGGCAGTTGGCTACCGGGTGCTCAAGTAAATCACTGGGCTGTGGCACCTGTTTTCATGGCTGTAGCCAATTTATGCATGTGTCTGCTCCTCTTTTAGGACTTTTATGATAAAAATGAGAATCTAAAAGCACAGCATGAATCAATAACAGCCTCATTCTTGTGTGTTTTTTGTTAATGAGGGTGAACCTCACTAGATGCTGAAGGAGATAAGAAAAGAGAAGTTAAAACCCCCAGAGCCTGGCTAGTCCTCACTGAGATTGGCTGATCCTGCGCGGCTTTGGTGGGAGGGTAGGTCCTGGGTAGGTGTTCAAAAATTATTTCAGTCATGCAGGATTAGAGGTGCTATGCTTTAAATGTTTTTAATTTAAGGTTTTTACCAGAGATGATTGTGAAACAATTGTAGGGCAGCAAGAAAGCACTGAACCAGCCTCACAGTTCACTTTTGTGCTGTATGTTTTCTTTCTCTTCCGCACCCAAACAACACGTCATTTGTGTTTTGACTTTTGCTTCCATAACCATCCAAATAGACACCTGGCAAATGCAGGGGATGACAAACAGCCCCATGATGCACAGCGAGATGGACCAGCCTGTTCTCAGAAGACTGGGGAGCTCTGCCAACTCAGGGCTGTCTGTGGGAACTGCTGAGGGTGGAGATAAGGGCCGTAATGAAATGTATAGCCAAGGCAGACAGAGGGTGTTTAATGAGAGGGGATCTGGATTTCACACTTTTATTCTCTTGCTTTCTGGCCTGCAGCCTGGGCTAGAGCCTCTCCTTGGAGAGTGCTATGTGTTAATTAGTGACTAGAGCCTGCTGTCTTTTTCTTTACTAAAAATGCTCAGGACCTCTTTTGTTTGATCTCCTGCCTGGTCCTCTTACTGCTTGTTTCTCCACCTCACTGCCATGCCTTCGCCAGGTGCTCACTCACAGTAAACAGAGTCCTGGTCTCTACTTACTGACCAGAGCAGCCGGCATTATTTGCAAAGTTACGTAGGCTGCATTTTTCTTATGAGGCATGGGATGAATGAAGTGCAAGACCCCCATAAAACTCCTGATAAAAGACCTGAGGTGGGCAGTCCCACCACCGGCCAGTGACCTTGCATGAATCAAACTATATTTATAGGATAGAAAAAGAAATATGTAGAGAGAGAGTTGAATTAGTTTCTCTTGATTATTATCATTCTCCTATTTTTTTTAATCTGGTGGACTATTAATACCATATCTGTCCCCCTCTGTCAGCATAAGTCTGTCACAAATGCTGTTTCAGAGGAACTAAGTATTTGTCTTTTTATCTTTAATAACTTACTCTCTTGGAGGAGAACATGATGGCAAGAGGGAAGAGAGAGAGCAAATAAGCAAGGCATGTCTGTCTGGATTTCCTTGGCTTTGACATTTCATTTCTCCAGGGAACATGGCTCTGAAAGATGGCTGTCCCTTCTAATGGCTGGGAATTTGCAGCCCCAATGGCCAGAAGCATAAAGACGTGTAAAGAGGATTTCTTGGTACATGGAGCACTGAGAGCCTGGTTCAGTGGCTCCTGTGATTGACACCCATTTCTGTGTGCTCCTTCCTAACTGCACTCCCTAAAGCATGCTGGGGAATAGTAATTTCAGGAAAAAATTGGCATGTGCCATCAGTCACTGGGTGGCGGGTTTCGGGAGGGCATTGCTGATGGTGGCTGCAGTGTCATCCTCCCCAGGATGGTCTTAAAGGATTCGTGGGGAAGGAGCTGAGGACCAACCCCAGTGGTTTTCATTAGGGTGGCATTCCTATGGCATCTGGATCCAGGTTAGGTATGGCAGACAATGGCCAGCCACCATTCAGCCGTCAACAGTTTAGAGTTAGTTTGGGGAGAAGGGCTGGATAACATTATTTTTTTTCTTGCTGCCTACGGGTATCTAGATCTCAGAGAAGGTTTGCTTTGCTCCTTGCAAACCACAGTTTGAGCCTGTTTCCCTCTGATTCTCCATTGACAGCACTCAATTTCTGTTTCTTCCCCTTATGTCCTCTTTGCCTCTAAACTGTTAAGTGGTCAGTAGATGCTCGTGACAGCCCATGTGTCCTGACACTGGCCATGCGATTAGGAACAGGGAGCAGGTGGATAGGAGGGGTCCCCAGGCGAGAGGACTGGCAATGAGGGAAAGCTGTCCTGGGCTGATGCCAGCATCCTCTGCGGGAGAAATCAGCGAGGGTGTGTATCTCTGCTAAATCTAGATCCAGGGAACCTGTCAGGCCCAGTTTGGGATCATCAAATTAATTGTTACATGTTACAAGCCGACATGTGCAGAAGGTGATAAATAGTTGGTGCTGAAACTCCACCATGCGTTCCCTCCATGAGGCGGAGGGTGAAGGAGGCTGCCGGCTTCCACCCACTGAGAGCAACCTGCCCGGACTTCCTGGTTTTTCTGAGGCCTTCCTTAACTCACTGCCTCCCACCATTGCATTTACTCATGGCATCCTTCTGCTGCTTTGGAGGGGTGATATTTACCTAGAAGTCACACAGCAGCTATTTTAGAAGGCCATTTGCTAGGTCCTCAGGAGCTGCCTGTTAAAGCCAGCGTGTAGGGGTCTCTCCAGGTCAACATGCACTGAGCTGGGAACCAGGACTGATCCAGCCTCTGCTCTGTGTCCCTGTGGGTGGATTGGAGCAGGTGTGGCCAGGCATTCAAGTGGCCCTGGACGTGGGAGAGTGTCAGTAGTGGACAGGCTGGAGAGTTACTCCTACTGCCATCCTGAGACTTGGACTTCAGCCAGCATTTCTGTTACCGTAGGAGGTTGCCACAGGGTGGGGTACAGCAGCACACTTCCATGGGACGTCTGATGACAGTTCTTCAGCCTCTGCAGTGTCTTAGGTGTGGCCCTCCTTTCCCTCTCTTCTAAAGTAGGAAATGGGCTATTATCTCTTAGCGAGAGGGAATGCCAAGTACCAATGAGATGTTGGAAGCAGAGATGTAGGGATGGTCTACTGGTCATCAGTTGGTTCCCCCGCCTGGTTCCTGGGTGCCCTGGGTTCTACTTTTGGATGTGTTGGAGGTGATCTGTCCTTATGTCTTGGGTACATTTTATAGTAAAGCATGCATGTCTAAACTCCTATCAGGTATCCTCTGATTTTCTGTGACATCAGACAACTTTCTTAAGGTCTGGATTTCTGTGGAGCTCTGATGGTTCTGAGCCCCATGTGTACCTCCTCTGAGGAAAGAACCTGCATCTTCATTTAAGAGGCTCTTGGCAAATCTGCTTGCTGCCAGGCTACATTAATGTTTTCCATCACAAATAGGGAGGGAAAACACACATGCAGACTGGTGGGATTTTCCCCAGATGATGAGGGGTCCCTGATCCTTCCTTAGGCCTCTGTGGATGATGAAGGTAAAGGCTCCAGACCGACCCCTGTGGGAGAATATCCACCTTCCAGAGCAGCTGTAGGTACTGTGGCCATGCTGAATCCTGGTTCTGCCCAGCCCTCACTGCGTCTTTCAACGTGCAGAGGAGTGTAACCCTGTCCTCTGCCCTGTCCTCAAGCCTGGAAGCATGTACCCATGGTAGGATTTCTTTCATGTTTAAAGATTTTGAATATTCAAAGGGTTGAGTCCCACCTTTCACTCATGTTTAACCAACGCCCTCAGTTGATCCTGATCAGCCACATGACATTTCCTCTCTGTCCCCTGTCCTTTTACACATGCTCAGAGGGATCTCCTTTCAACTTCAGCTTTCCAGGCAGTGCATCTGTAGAGAGCCCATGTGCATCTTGCACCCATTACTGCCCTGCGGCAGCATATTGTTGGCTACACCCCAACACGCATGCCCAAGACACCTTGCTTGGATTGTCCTAAACCAAATTCCATTTGCCTCTCCTCCATACCCCCTTCTCATTTGCCCCACTGTCCCCTCAACATGAACCCACACGTTCATGCGCATGCACACACACACACACACACACACACCACTGTGTGTGTGTACCTGCAGGCCTGTGTGTAGTGGATTCTTGTGCCTGTGATAAAAAGTCTAGATGTTTGTAGCCAATGTCATAGTCTGGTGACACAAGTAAGCCTCACAGCAGGTGCTCTGCGGTTCCGTTAGTGGGAATCCCCATTCCTGAGCTGATTGCTCATCTTCAGTTCCTTTTCGGTCTGTATGCACTCTGGGGCCCCTGTGGGGTGGGAGCCACTGGGGCCTCAGTGGGCCTCAGCCATCATGTGTCTCCAGCCCTGGCACGGGGCCATTTCACAACGGGTAAAATGTGCAAGCCTTCCCCTTCCCACCTCCTGACCCCAACTCCTCCTGACCTCCTCCTCATCACACAGCACTGGGCGTGCCCACCAGGGTGACACGCCCCTTCCTGGCTTCCCTGAATTGCTGAGTAGCCTTTAAGCCTGGGTGTGCTGATGGGTGTGTTTTAACCTACCTCCCTGCCACAGAGTTCCCACCACAGAGTCCTCGCCAGCTCTGGAGTAGGTCAGGGGAAGCCATGAGATGGGTGGACAAGGGCTGTGCTCTGCAGCAGGCCACCTGTCCTCAGGGGTCGTGTGTGTCACCCTGGGAGGGGCTGGAGCTGGGACACTGGCCATCCAACCTGGGCATTTTCCCCAGGACAGGGCCCAGGCTCCCGTGGAAGCCACCAGCTGCCCCTACCCAGCCGTGCCAGGCTCAGTCTGCAGAGTAAGCCCACCCACTGCCACCATCATCCTCAGAAGGCTGTGTGCATTTGTCCTCCCTGGAGATGCCTCTCTGGCCTCACTCTCTATATGCTGCCTGGCCACTGGCCCGTCCTCCAGGTTGGTCCCTCTCTCCTTTCCTCTCTGAGCTTTCCCGTGCTCCCTACTATCCAATTAGGTGTCCAGACCCAGTGACAAAGGCAGCCTGACTCCACACAGAGCCATCGGCCACCCTCATCCCCCTAAGAATCTCCTACAGTCCCTTCAGTTTTGTCTGGTGTTGTGACCGTGGTCCTGAGTCCCAGGAGGACCTTGGTGCAGTGTGCTAAGTGTAGGGCAAGAGCAGGGGCCTGCTCATGTCTGCCATGGCTGCTGAGTGGTGTTTGCCAAATAAAATCTACCTGGAGAGTCTGCAATGCTCTGAGCCTTGTCATGTCCTCCCATAGGATTTTCCATGATCGAGGCTGGCCAAGGCCTCTCTGTGAGTGGCACCTGGCCATCAGCAGGCTCTGGAACACATTTGATCATCTCCACCCAGGGCCTCAAGACTGGATTTCTCTAGAAAAGGCTGGGAGGGAGGGCAACTGAAAAGCACTTCCTTGTTTTTCTCATTGCCTGGCCCTGGGTACTGGCTTTTCCCTTATTTGTTTCTAAAGGTGAAGTGGTAGAGGCCGCCCAGGACTGCCCCTTCCTGTGGGCACTGGACCCTCCAAGCAGAGCCAGATTCTCGACCTTGGGCCACACCAGCATCACCAGGGGCTGGCTCAAAGCAGGTCACTGGTCCCCAAGATTCCAAAGGAGGTGTCTGGGTCTGGCTTCAGAATATGAAGTTTGGTTTCCTGGGTGAATTAGTGCTGACGCCTAAGTCCTGGGGCTCTATTTTGACCTACTGCCCTAATGAATAAGAGAGAAAAGCTGACGAATTTGGGGCAGCAGACCTTACTGTTCCCTTTGAGACATCGCTTGGGACATGGTACACACAGGTGACTCTCAGCTTCTTTAACACAGCCCTGTCACCGCCTTGTGGAGTATGGGCATGTTCTTTGTTGTGTGACATCTTTCTTAGCCATTTATGTCAAGCACTCTGATGAAGAGTTCCGGCCAGGGGTCACAGACACAGATCTTCCGAGGGTCTCCTCTGGGGAATTCACAGCCCATCCTAGCTTAGAACCCAGCCAAGGGGTGTGTCTGCCTGAGAGAAGGCCGCAAACCCTGTTTAACCCACACCTCCCAAACCCGCCTGACCATGAAGGAGCCCAGAGGAATGTTTATGAGCCCACCTGGGCAACAGGACCCTCATCAAACCTCTCCAGTGGGGCTTATTTACCTCCTTCCTGCTTCCCTCATGTGCTGGGTTGGGGTCTTGTGCACAGGCCGGAGCTGCACCTTGCCCACTGGGTGCTGGGATTGGGCTCCTGTTTGTCTTCTATGGCAGGCGATTCCTAGGGCTCTTTATAGGACGCTTGTGCATATTCTGAATAGCAAATAGAAACATTTATGAAGTATGCCCTTGTGCTGTAGAACCTCTCCATCTTGTATTAATTAAAATGAATGGTAGTTTGATCTGCTTTCTAAAAATCCAAATTATAAAATATTTATAAGGAAATGTGGTGTTACTTTCAGATCACACTGTGGCTCAGACTTGTCTAGCAGAGGGGCCCAGTAAATCCCTCTTACAGGATGCATGATTCAATGTACAGATAGAATTATTTGTAATAAGCACATCAGTTATTTGTGTGTAAGCTTTCACTACAGAATATTGTTGGGTTTCCCCAACCTTGTTTTCTTGGGGGATTTTAATATTCTTCCATCTTGTTTGTGTTGTCTATGGCCCTTAACCAATGAGCACAAACTTCACATTGGTGAAATTCAGCTAAATAAGGCTTGAGTCTGTTGGAGAAATGATTCCCCTACTGAGAAGCACATGTGGTCTCCTGTGCTCCCAATGTGTCTGGTCATAGGTTCTAAGAACCTGTGATGGTGGTCACTGTCGACTGTCGTCCCAAACCCCATTCCTGTGACAGACCTGCAGCATAGGAACTGACCTGCAGAGCCAAAGTGACATCACTCACTGCTTGTGGTTACATAGGAAATGGAAGCTTCTTTAACTTGTTCCTTCAAACTAGGTTGTCACCCACTGGCGGTCCATGATGTCAGGTTAGTGAGTAGAGATCAGCACTTTCAAAACAGAAAACAGGATCAAGCAGAAGCTCGTAAAGTGCATGCTACACTACAGAAAACATCACACAGCAAGACCTTGCTCTGCCCTCCTCCACAGGTCCCTGGCACCCCTGCACCCAGGCTGCTGGGTAGAGTAGCAGTTGGCCCATGCCCCAGGAAGCTGGCTACGCCAAAGCAGCGATGCTTTATGAAACCTAAGAATCTTGTACTAGTCCATTATGAATTTTTGAATCACTATTGCATATTTATAGCAATGTTTTAATAGTTTAATAATTTATTTATCCCTTGTGGGTCCTTTTGTCTATTTCTTTTAATTGATAAAGGAAAGAGTCTTTTTGGAGCTAAGTTCACTGGGCTACTCCCTTGAAATTATGCTTCCAGAATTCCAAAATAGAATCCTGCACATTTGTCCCTAAGTTAAAGTCACCCAGTGTACAGTAAATAGACCTACTAGCAGGAATCAGAGGGGCCCCTGCCCTCCCCTGGGCTGCCACAGCTCTGTGGAAGACAGCCAGTCTCAGGTCTCAGCCTGAGAATTAATAGCCACCTGTATTCTGTGAATTACAGCAGCTTAGAGACCTGGGAAAACCCTACTGTGTCTACCACGTGTGCCCTCTACTTGGGGAGCATCTTTCATAAGTGGCCTTCAGCTCCAGAGTCATTCCCACAGGCTCTGGGTACCTCGTTCCTGTTAGCTGTGCTTGTGGAGAAAAGGAAGTCAAGGGAAATAGCCTGTTTCCTAGTAGTTACACGTGATAACCTGGCTGGCCCTGGATAAGGAGAACTTTTCAAAACTAAGGTGTGCATCCTTCAGGCTGAAGAAGCTGAGGTGGTCCTGGCTAGGGGTGAGAATTGTGGCAGGAGGTCTTAGTCCTGTGAGAATGCCCGGGGGGCTGTGGTCCCTTTTGCATTGAGTTGGGTTGTTTGTCATGAGTGACATCACACACTGAGAACACATTGAGCTCTTTACAGGATGAGCTGCCTTTAAGTCTGCCCCTGTATCTTCTGGACCATTCCAGATGTTTGGGAAATATGGTGAGAGTACTGCTGAGGAATGTTGTGCTGTCACCACTGCCTGGAGTTGCCACATGGAAAGTGGTTGGAGTTTTCCCCCCCCATTAAATGTACTCATTCAGTCTCTTGGAAGGGGTCTTTGATAAGGTGCACACCCACTTTCCCTACCTGCCCCCAGCTAAGCGACCTCATTGGTTAAGATTGAACTTGGTTCCATCATAATTCTCAAGTTTAACTTGAGACTGTTTGAAGAAGTATATCTTAGCCTGGGCTCCCTCTTAAGAGGGAGAAAAACTGTTGGAAATCTTCAAGGTCCAGCAAAAGCTGCAGGAAGAGCCCTTTTGCTTGGGAAATCCAAGGCAGTGCCCCATCACCAGTGGATCCAGCTCTGCCAGATTGTTAGTCAACAGAAATAAACCCACATACATCTGATGACTCTCTTGCAGCCCTTTCAGGCTCACTGTGCACAAGGAGTTTCATTTCTAAGAAGGGAGCTACAAAAGGCTCAGGTTAGCCATCCTGGTGAATTCACCCCCTGGCCGCTGTTACAAATTTATACCAAGCTAAGGCTCCCTGGCCAACCATGCTCATGGTGCTAACAGCATTTGTTGAGCATTTGTCAGGCAGGATGCTAGGCATACAGCAAACTCCACCCTGTCCTTGACCTTGAAGCAGAGCCAGGCAAGCAGGAGTGGGAAGTTCCTATAGCCACACAGCTGGGAAAAGTCTGCCTTGGGAGGGTCAGGGGAAACTGTGGAAAGTTAAGAAGTGAGCCAGCCTTTGAAGCTGGTGCCCCAGCTGCCTCAAACATTAAGATTGTGCCAGGCAGAGGGAATGCCAACATTTCTCCCACCATAAGTGAAACTCTTGAGAGCCCTGGGAAAGTTGAGGATCATTCTGGAATTGTCTCAACCTGGAGTGACTGCAACAGTATATGTAGTCTGGAATACCTTTGAGAGAGAGAGAAAGAAGGCACTATCAGTAATTATACCAGGACAGAGGACAGATACCTGAACCCAGCTACTCTGGGAATTTGGATCCTATGACCAACCTGCAGAACACTTGAGGCCTATGTCTGTCTCCTTGAGTGAAGTGTCTCCCTCTACTGGTCAGAGGAGAAACAGCAGGTCATTTGTTGCCTTTTTTTTTCCTTTTTTTTTTTAAGAAAAGGGTGGAAGACAAATACAAATGCCATCTGCCATTGCAATCATTCTGAAACTACAGTGCAGAAAAATGTTTGTACTTGTGTCCCTGATAACAGTTTTAGGACTGTCGTTAAGCCCTGTTATTGAACCATAAAGATGCTGATGTTTTCTTTATATTCAAATTGGTACCTTTTGAAGCAAATGCTCAGGAAAAGCAACAAATTGAATCTTGAACTTGAAAAGAACTGCTGGTTTGACTTGTGCTCTTCGTGCATGACAGAATTCACTGCCTTTACACAGTGTTCAAGCTAGCCTTGTTTTCCCTCCTCACCTTCCCTGCAGAACAAGCAACAGAGATATAAACAGCTTCTCTCGGGGCTTTGCCCAAGTAGCTCATTTTAGACACAATGCCCTTTATTTTCTTGGAAAAAGAAGTCTTCATCAAAAATAGACACTTCAGGTGTTGGCCGTGCACCCAGGTGCCCCAGCCAGACTCTCTGCTTTTCCTCCTGGGGTTGCCTCTCCCTGGATCCTTCCCTGGATGCTCAGATCAGGGCAGCACAGGCACAGCCTACTTCTCCAGAGCTCGGGCTACACAGCAGGTGTTCTGGGACAGTGCTAGTCTCTGCGTTCTCTCCTGTTGTCTACACAAAGACTGGTAGATGGCAGGCAGTGTGTTCTGGTCCTGGATGGCAGAATGCAAGACAGTGGCATTACCTGAAAAGTAGCATACGATCCAGAGACATGGGGGCCTCGGGTGAGTAGGCAGAGCAGGTCAGGGCTGCCCTGAATCCATACCACTGTGGAGCCCAGCACCCTGCTCTAGTTAGGCTCCAGGAGGGCAGGCCCATCTGTGTTGGCAGCCACTGAGCCTGCAGCACCTAGCTCTATGGCAGGCTCGGGGGCTGCTTGGTGATGGTATCTGATGGGCAGGCACAGCATAGTTGATGGTGGGCACAGGTTCCTCTCATGCTGATTGTTGTGTCCTGGGCTCCACAGCTCCAGGCAGGGCATGCCACTGAAAATGCCCTTCCCCAACACAACCCCCTGCCTCCTTCCAGCTCCTCTGTTGGCCTCAAACTTAGTTTACATTCTAGGTCAGTCATCTTTGTGGCCTTGGCTGGTGATGGCCAGTGGTTGTTCCCAAACTTCTCTGAAAAGCAGCCTTACTGTTCTTGCACTCCCCCCTGCTCACAATAGCCAGGCTGGACAGTGGGTCTTCTGTCCCAGGCCTGATGACCAGGAGAGTTTCCAGTGTTGGGGTCTCAACATGCACACAATCTCAACGTGAGATTTATAAATATAAGTTCTCCCCCGACTTCTTAACTGTGAGTGTATACTTAGCCCTGTTGTTCCCTGGAAGCAAGTCGTGTCCAGCCTCCAGGTCCCCTCTTTGTGCTGTGGCAGGGTGCATCTCAGCTCCTCGAGTGTCCTGCAGGGCACTGCTCATCCCATCCTGCCTGCAGAGCGATGGGAAGTTTCACCCTGTGGTCCCAGAGCCTGAGCACAAACTGAGAGCATCCTCAACACCTAAGGACAGTGCCTGTCTACTCTGACGTTTGTAGCCTTCATCCTGTCCTGCTGTCCCCACACTCTCATCCCACCTCTACAACTGCTTCCACTGACATGTCACTTACTAACAGGTCTCTTCCTGAGTCACACTGCATGTGCTACAAATCTAATGTTTGGGAGCTCATTTGACCTTCCCCAAACTCCTTCCTACAAGCTCCTGAGGAGATGCTTGGCTCCTTGTTTCAGGAAGGAAACTGAAGTTCCAGGAGTTCCAGTCTGGCTCTGGGTTAGAACACCCATCTTTTGTCTCCTAGCCCTGGTCTCATGTCCCCCTGTGGGACTGCCCCTCCAGCTCTCATCTGCCTCCTCACTTTGTAGATAACAAGGCAGGTTGACTGTCCCATGGGTAAGATGGGACCCGGCTGTCCTCTGGGAAGCATGGAGAGGCCCCAGGGCAGCCCCTCAGGGAGTGTGGGGAAGCAGGAAGGTTGGAGCCCTGGGCCACAGCATGCAAGTTGGGCATGGCTTGACGCCTGCTCTGCCCATGACCCGCTCCTTCACTCCTCCCCCAAAACCCTCATTTGAGAAGTTTAAAGAGATGCTGTGGTTCCCTGGATGTCCCAGGGAACTGGAGGGAATTAACTCTCAACAGGGGCTTGGACTTGTGGAAGTTCTTCCCACCCATAAGGACAGTTTCCTCTTGGTTGTGACAGATGCTGTCCACACTGACACAGGGACAACCCTGTTCCCAGAAAATCCTGATGACCTGTTTCCCATGCCAGCTTCCGGCAAACCTCACAGCTATCCCACTGGCCTCTCAAAGGGCCTTTCAGGACCAATCCATGTCCTCACCCCAGCCCTGAGCCCAGAACCCTGTATAGTGTGTGATCACCAAATGATTTTAGTACAGAGTACAGAGATACTAACTGACTTGTGCTGACTCAGCATCAGAGCATCAGGGGGTAGAGACTTTATTCAGTGCTCCGAGTGCGCTCAGACCCCACAGCTGAAGTGGCCTGGTGCTAGTCTGCCTGCATTTCATGCTGCTCTGCTCCATGCTCCGCCATAACTGCTTGCTCTGAACATCCAGGGCACATGGGCTCCTGGATGAAACAGAAGTCCTCCCCACCAGCTGCTGTTGAAAGGAAGCAGATTTGGTGGGGTTTGATTTCCTTCATATTTGACTCTGCTCCCCTTCTGCTACTTCCAGAAAAGGCTTGAGCACTGGCTATGGTCTGAGGTGGTCCCCAAAACTGTCCTTTCCAATCAGACAGCTGTTGGATTTGCACATCCTGAGACCACTGCTGTCAGCTGCTCATCTGCCAGCTGGACAGAGCCGCTCTCCCAGGTCACCAAGCCCCTACCACAGGCACATAGAAGGGGGATTAAGGTACAGTTCCTGTGGACCCAGCAACAGGAAAGCCAGAAAGCTCTCTCCATTGCTCAGTGTGCTGGGCTTTGGCCCAGCTGAGTTTCACCCTCCCCGGCTGAGCTTCACCCTTGCTAGATGCACACTCCTGCCACCAGGAGAGCAGCTGAAGGCACATGAGAGCAGGGGAATCGCTTTTCTCTTCTTTTATTTCTGAGTTCTGTGCAAAAACCTAGTGACAGCTTTCCCATTTAAAGCCAGCCACCTGTACTTCTGGGGATGGGATGAGATGCAGAGAAAGAGATTCTCAGAGTCTATATTTGATTATCATGTCCTTTCTAATAGGAATTTTATTAGCAGTTGTCTTGTGAAATTTTTCTACTTACGTAATCCTTCTCCTTTTTAAGCCATAATAGCTGTCTTGTACCAACCACACACTTTGCATTCTGAACTGGGGACACCCTCCTCCCCAAAACCATTGTAAAACATGACCCTTGAACCTGAAGCTCCCATTTCAAGATGGAACGATTAATGCTCTGATTTTCACCAGCTGTCTAATAAGCACAGCTTATTCACTGGCACTTACTCATAATTGAAATTCAAAGGAAGGTGCCTAAAACATCAATGTGTTCAGAATAAAAGATGGAATCACTATAAGTGTGGTACTTACTGAAATCGAGTAATTTGTAATGTTTTAATACATGTAACATGGTCATACAGACTGTCCAACGACCACACAACTTGTTCCTCACTCTGTGATGAGCAGGCGCTTCCCAGCCAGGCCTGGGAGCCTTCCCCAGCAACCCAGACACCTGCAGGATGGGGGCTGGTGGCCACTGGCAGGGGTCTTCCAGCAGCTTAGCAGTGGAGCAGAGCAGTAGGGGGCGCCCCACCCCACCCCCAGCATCTACCTTCTTCCTTCTGCTCTCCCACTTCATAAAACACATGCACAAAATGGCTTCATTTTTAAACAGGTGCCTTGCCTTTGATCTTATCCTCCCTAATAGCTCCCTAAAAATGATCCTCTCTGGCACATTTACTGAGGCTGTTGCCATGTGCAGCGGGGGATATATTGTTTGGGATATACAGGATGGGGGTGGAGACAGAGGAATCTACATTCTGTGGCACTGGGGGATCTTTTCTGACTGTAACACCTCCAGTCCCATGCTGTGGTACCTATGGTGCTTAGAACAAAGGAGAGAAAACTCAATGTGGGCAACCTAGCATTCCTCAGAGATGCTCTAAGAAACCCCCAAATTCTATAGCCACCCCAGGAAGAAAGGGAGGGAGAAAAGGAAGTAGGAAGGAAGAAAAGAAAGGAGAAAAAAAATCATTCTCAAATTATAATTTAGAAGAAAAATTAGCAACTTCAAGACTTTTTTTTTTCCAATATTGGAAATTGAACCAAGAGGCTCTATACCACTGAATTCCCTTGCCAGCCCTTTTGATTTATTTTATTTTATTTTATTTTATTTTTTGAGAGAGGATCTTGCTAAATTTCCAGGGCTGGCCTTAGAAAACTTGGAATCCTTCTGCCTCAGCCGCCGAATGGCTAGGATTACAGGCATGTACCACCATGCCCAGCTCTAGACTGACTTTATACAGTCAGTTAATTCAGTTATTGCCACTAAATATGAGCTTGTCAATAGAGGTACATTCTAACCAATTTAAAAATGTTATTTCATTAAAACTCCTAAATATTCTATGAAATGGGTGTTGTTTCCATTTTACAGATGGACACTGAGCACAGAGGAGCTTCTTGTGTGGACCCAGGGCTCTCTGTCTCCAAAGTCCAGGCTGTCAAACACACCACTGCACGGGCCTTTCCTCTGTACTTCAGATTCTCTGCGCTCTGCACTGGCAGCAGCAGAACTGCTGGGCACAAGCCCTTACGCCGTCACCTGTCAGGATGTCTTCTCCTCCATGTAGGGATGGAGGTAGAGGCCCACAGTGGCCCTGGATCATCACTGTGGATTAAATCCAGATAAGTAACCAGAACACATACTGTGATCATTTGTCTTCTTTGCATCCAGGGAAGGAGGGGACTAGGTGACAGCAGAGGGAAGGAGTGGGAAAAGCCCAAGTCAAATTCTCTGATTATCAAGAGAGAAAGCAGCTCTGGAACTATGTCCATGGGTACAATGAAGATCCCAGCACCTGTTAAAACAGCTAGCGACCTCCTCCTCACCCTGGGGAGGAAATTGAACCAAGAAGCTCTATACCACTTAATAGCCTCGCCAGCCCTTTTGCTTTATTTTATTTTATTGCACATCTCTACATGCAAGCTGTGAACACTCCATACTCAGGAGTGGAGGTTCAAGCCTTCTCTAGCTGCAGAAGGGGGCCGGTGAGGTTTCTAGGTGTCCATCAACAGCTAGCCAAGCACCTGGGAGGAGTGTTTTAGAACCCAGGCAAGAACTGTCCTCCCAGTTGCAACTGGCCCCTGCTCATTTGGAGACACTCTGGGAACCAGCAGGGTTAGACTTTGTGTATTTGCGGCCCTGATGAGGGAGGCAGCCTCTCCCCCCCTCTGCAGGAGGGAGTGGATCACTAAGAAAGAGGGGCTGATTTGCTGAGTCACGGGCCCTTCCCTGGAGGATTTGAAGACTGGGATTTTGGTGTCACAAGCACCATCTTCTCATTGGAAATCCAATGTCATTGAACCAGACTGAACAGGAGCTCACAAGCTCCACCCCAGCCAAGTTCTTTTGCTAGGGCTCTTTTGAACAACACTATAAATTCCACATACCAAATCTGGAAGGAATTGGGTTCCAGAGTCTTTTCTCCTGGGTTTAAAATTGTACTTAAAGCATTTATGCTGAGGTTTTGTTTTTGCTTTTTACCTTCAGTCAGACTCACTTGACAATTAAGGGACTTCTTAGAGAGAAAGGACATGCTTGCAAGCAGGGGACACCTGGTTCCTGTCATCCTGGGGGTAACATCGAGCCTTGAGGTTCCTGAGAGGACCAGCAGTGCCATCTTGTGGGGGTGATCTCATCACCTAAAGTCAGGCCACAGGAACGAAGCCCTTGACTGTCAGGCTTTGAAGAATGACAGGGCAGAGGGACATAAGTGGAGCAAAGCTTTCCCTCTGCTCACCAGCCACACTCGTTATTTTGGTGTCCAGAAAATTAAAAAGCCCAGTAAAGTAAGACCAGGTCAAGAAGATATTTCAAGAACTAAAAGTAGCAGGAAAACATTTGTNCCCCCCCACCCCACCCCCTAACCTCGTTCACTTCGCACTGGTGAATACTAATTAAAACATGTCCTTCTTCCTGAAACTGAGCTCTCTGTTCTCTTACACAGATATGCACACTCATGTGCACACATGCAGAGCTCAGTGGCCATGCCTGGGTCTGCATGGACTCCCACAGCAGGTGCCTGCTCCTTGCCCTAGGCGCTCAGCACCTCCACTGTGGAGAGGCACTTGGAGTCCTTGGTGGACTTTAATCGTCCCCATCTGTTCTGCCTGGGGCAGAGGAGGACACGGTGCTGTCAATTGAAGCCCCCACAGAGATGATCACATTCTTTCCAGCCGGTGCTCACCCGCCTGACCCACCAGCAGGCGGGAACACACTGGGAGTGTCCATTAGTAGGACTGGATCTGGTATGACAGCAGCCTCTCCCCCTCTGTTGACATGGCACAGATACCCTCAGGGGCTTCCCGGTCTTGGAGCAGCCTGACGCTCCTCCCAAGGTGCTGCTGGTGAACTAGACCTTTCCATGGAACTGAGAGGCTTTGCTCTAGAAAGTGCAATCGAGACTCTGCACACAGCTTCATACCCCACCCCTGGCTCACTGGGCAACTTGGACTTGCAGGGAGATTTTAGGGGAGTATCCTTTCTGAATACTGACTACTTCTGTACCAGGAAGTGAGGGAAGTGGCACATGATGGGCCCCTTCCCAGCCCTCGATGGCACTATGCACCACTGACCACTGTCAACAGTGGTGGTGTTCCTTCTGTCCCTGTTTCATGGGCTGCATCAGAAGTGGGAGTGGAGGAGGAGCTAGTGGCCCGTCCCTGAAGGCCCCTCACCCTCTCCTCCAGCCCTCTTCCCCAGGGCCCCCCGGCAGCTCTCAGGGTGCTCGGCCACCATGCCACTTGCATTTGTTTCTTCTTGTCTTCAGTGGGCTCGGAAGCTAAGTTGCTGCCTAAACCATGTCAAACCCTCAAGCCAAACAGAGGAAGGGCCTGGAGAGATTTTCCTCACGTCCAGTCCAGCGATTGCAAGGCCCTTTCTTTGCTTACTTTGGAAACCCTTCTGTTCCAATAAGCAGTAACCACCCCTGGCCGTAGGATCCACAGTGAAGCAAAGCTGGACCCGTCATGAATGTGCACAGCAGTGTGCATGGGACAGGTGGAGTGGTGTTGTCATTGCCATCATCACCATCCACAGCTAACATTGATGGAGTGCTTTCTGTGTGCTAAGCAGTGTGTGTGTGTGTGTGTGTGTGTGTACTCATAAGCATACAGTCACCTGGTGTGGTAGGGTCTGCTGCTAGCCCATTCCACAGAGGAGGAAACCTGGCCTCAGAAAGGCTAAGCACCTACCCACCAGCTGGTTCCTGGCAGACTCAGATTTGAACATAGATGTCTGACAGCAGAGCCCACCTGGAAGGTATGGGTTTGCCACCTTTCCTCCTGTCCTTCCATGTGAACCTGACCACTGCATCTTGACTGGTCAATTAGGAAAGCACTGTATTCCTGAAGCCTGGGAACAGAGACCTATGAGGTGGGTAGAGTGTGGCCTGAGAGTCCCCTAGCTCTGCCCCTGGGACCTTGAACACATTTACAACACCCTCTGACCCTCCGTTTCCTCCTTCAAATAGAAATCACACCTGCTGAGGAGACTCAGGTGAACAGAAGTATTCTGCATTCCAATTAAGTGCTACAGACATAAATGATAGTTTTTAAGAAAAAACTTCATTTCACATTAGAAAATGAATGTTTAGATAGACTTAATGTACTAGCTGGTTGAACAAGAGACTCTTATATTGCATTTAGATGACTATCTGCACTCTAAATCATAGAAGACAGACCTATAATTTGAGGTCCCTTAAAATGAGGGGGTGGGCTCCTGGCCACACTCATGTACCCTGGATGGCCTTTGTCCCAAGTCTGGCTCCCAGCACTTAGCTATTGTATAGCTTTCAGGAAAATTATTGACCATCTCTGATTTATCATCCTTATCTGGAAAATGGAGAGGTGAACCCTCCCTGCTATGTAGAATCCTGTTTGGGGTGATGGAGGGCTTTGCATTTTTCCAAGAAACACCTCCACTGGCTCTTTTAGCAGGTGTCCATGTGAATAGGAAAAAGCATTTGCAGAAAATGAACCCATGTCAAAACTACTAACCTGAAAATGGTTCTGCCCGTGCCGCCATCTCGGCCTTCCCTAGGACCTGCGCTGCGCCTGGGTTTCCAGGCTTACTGATGTGCATGCGTGCATGGTGTGCATCTCCCCCTCCCCAAATCCTCTCACAGGGTAGCACCCCGACCCCAGTCCTTAACAGCATGCTTGGGAAGGACAGGCTGACCAGTCGGAAGGGCAGTGAACCCTCCCTGCTGTGCAGAATCCTGTTTGGGTGGCGAGGGCTTTGCATTTTTCCAAGGGCAGTGCAGCACACCCCAGGGTGAAGGAGGACCTCACACCACTGGCTGAGGAGAAGAGGGCACTAGGTAGGTCGCCCCAGCACAGCTGCCTAGCAGTAGCCATGCTGTGTGACAATTATTAGCCGTGGGTCCTTTCATAATCATTTGCTCAGGGAGAGCAGTGTCAACGTGGGTGCCCTGTGAGGACAGGATGGGTACCTGTGGGGCGATGGGGAGGTTCTGGGCGATGCTGGGAACCACACTGGAATGCGTTAGGGAGGGGCAGCCTGCAGGAGTGAAGGAATTTGAAGCCAACCCTGAGCCTGGGAGGGGATGTCCCAGAGGCCATGGCAGACTTCCTCAAATTTGGCAGGGCTGTCCCACTGAAGAGGGTAGACCCGGGAAGGGCCTCTGGGCAGAGTACAGGAGCCCTAATTCATGTCACCAGAGACCCTTGGCCTGCAGAAGCACAAGAACACCCCTGTCAGCCCTAAGTTCCCATCTGGCCCTTAAGGCCAGAGGTGTGGCTTGAACCTCTCAGAGGTGGAGCAGAAATGTTGGGGACCCCTACTGACAAGGAAATCTTCGTGAAGTCCTAGAACACTCAAAAGTCTTCCTGGTGATCTATCTATTAATCACATGTTGAGAGGGTAGTAAGTGGGGCATGAATACAGTGTGTTGGAATTGACTTCAGTCATTGCTGCTTTGGAGTCCAGCGGAGTTTAAGAATGTGAATTCATTGGGCTGGGGATGTGGCTCAAGCGGTAGCGCGCTCGCCTGGCATGCGTGCAGCCCGGGTCTATCCTCAGCACCACATACAAACAAAGATGTTTTGTCCGCCGAAAACTACAAAATAAATATTAAAATTCTCTCTCTCTCTCTCTCTCTCTCTCTCTCTCTCTCTCTCTCTCTCTCACCCCT
>NW_026006341.1:236411-250866 GCF_001458135.2 Marmota marmota marmota
AAAAAAAGAAAGAAAAGGGTGTAACGATGTCTGTTGTGTCTTCTATAGAAACATCTCCACTTGCTCATTTAGAAGGTGTCCATGTGAATAGGAAAAAGGATTTGCAGAAAATAAACCCATGTCAAAAGTACTAACCTGAAAATGGTTCTGCCCGTGCTGCCATCTCGACCTTCCCTAGGACTGGCGCTGTGCCTGGGTTTCCAGGCTTACTGATGTGCATGCGTGCATGGTGTGCGTCTCCCCCTCCCCAAATCCTCTCACACGGTAGCACCCCAACCCCAGTCCTTATCATCAAGCTTGGGAAGGCAGGCTGACTAGTTGGAAGGGCAGTGAACCCTCCCTGCTATGCAGAATCCTGTTTGCAGTGGCGAGGGCTTTGCATTTTTCCAAGGGCAGTGCAGCACACTCCAGGGTGAAGGAGGACCTCACACCACTGGCTGAGGGGAAGAGGGCACTGGATAGGTTGCCCCGAGCACAGCTGCCTAGCAATAGCGATGCTGTGACAATTATGAGCCGTGGGTCTTTTCATAATCATTTGCCCAGGGAGAGGTGGTCTGAAGCCACCTGCCTCATGGCAAGCTCCTCTCCTAGGAGATGACTCACCTCCTACTTCAGAGGGAACAGAAACCACAGAAGGGAACCTCTCAGCTTTCCCCCATCATCCCACAAACTGCCCCATGTCACCAGCAGTCTCCTAGTGAACACCCAGGGGAGTGCAATAAATATTGATCAAGTGAAAAAGACAGGAAGGTTCCTGCTTCTCCCCCTCCCCTCGCATGCAGAAGCTCATTTATTAAAATGTTTCTGATTATCAAGACAACACAACTAATTACTGATTCATTCAACAATTCCTAAGGCTGGTTAGGGGGTAAGGATCGTGCCATTACAAAGAACATAGTAACAAATGAAACAGGGACTCCTTGATTGCAGGAAAGGAAACAGAAAATAAAAATACCAGAGAATTTAGGTTGCCTAAAAACCTGACTGCTGTCACTCCAGGTGCTCAAAATGTAGTTCCCCAAACCAGGCCAGTAGAGGGAACTGTTGGCTTTGGAAATACAGCATCCCACCCACCAGAAGAGCAGGACTCTCCCAGGAATTCTTCCCCAGAGCAGATGGGGGAGCAGAGCTGGCTGCCTGCAGGACAGGCAGGAGACTGATGGAGGGTGGGGCTGGGTTGCCCAGCTCCCTCCTGCCTGCCCATCTCAGAGAGGCGGTACCCTGCTCCCAAGGAAGGACCTCACAGGAATACGGAGGCCCACAGGAAAATGCTGGGCAGTGGCAGGAAACCTGGGATTTGCCAGGCCTTTTGGGAAGCAATTCAGAACAATCTCTGTGCATTTCTTCTCTCCCCTTCTGTGCCTGCTTCTGGCCTGGGAGGCTGGCCTCCTCCTTACACCTGCTGGGGTTGCTACCCCTGAAATTTCAGATGAGCTCATCAGGAGACTGGCCTGGCCTCCCCATCCCAGCCGCAGCTTGGAATGGCAGCCTTCTCAGCCTGGGCCACCCTCACAGGGTCTGTCTCAATCCTCCAAGCAATGGTTCCCTTAACCCTGCCCTGACACCTGGAGTGAGTTCCTTCATCAGTGCCTCCAGTCTACTTGCCACTCACTCTGCTTCCTGCCACCTGGGCTGACACCTCAGACAGTCATGCCTGCTCACAGGACCACAGTGCAGCCTTGATCACATGGCTCATTCAAGACCTACCCACCCAGTATCTGTGGGACACATAAGTGAGCCTCGGTTCCTCCATTCCACACAGTATCTTCTTTTAAAACAAATACTTATTCAGCAAGTCCTTCAAGAAGAAGGGCTGTGAGGAGAGCCAGGTCCACCGCAATAAGCAACAGCAACATGATCCCTCCTTGTTGCCACACGTGGGTCTCAGTGGAAAGTACAGGGAGCACAGGTCACCCTCAGGAGGGTGGCTGTAAGGACCAGGAGGACACAGAAGGAACTCCTAGCCAGACCAAGGGCATAGGATTACACTCACAAGCTTATACTGGTTGTGCAAGTTACAAGTGTGTGTACATGTATGTGAGGTCTGAGTGCAGCTGGCTGCAATGTAGATCCTGGGGATCCAAGTGCTGACTTGGAGCAGAGAGTCAGGAGAGGGAGAGGGGCTCTCTCTTCCATGCCCTCTTTCTCTCATATTAATTCTGCTGTGATTTTCCTTTAATTGTCAGCACCTATTGCTACAACTTTTGGAATCATCAATCGGATGATTATAGAATGGTGTTGGAGTAGACCACCTCCTGGTTGGAGCAGAAGAGCCCCCCTTGGTAAAAGTGGAAGTTGTGAGCAGCTCCTCATTCCCTTCCTGGCTTTCACATTAACATCATAGAGTCTCTGTGTTCCTCTACAGACACCTCAATTGGGGTAGTGGAGACAGGCCACCTTGGGGAAGCAGAAGTGATTATTACACCTATCTAAGTAAATCAGGGCAAAAGTCTGGCAGAGCCCTGCAGATGAGAAGCAGGGATTGGGAAGAGGTGGTCCTCATGGATGCCCTGAGACCCACCCTCACACTCTTCAACACCCCCAACATGTGAGGCCAAGATGGGCCCTGTGCCTGGGGGTCAGCCTTCTCCAGAGGTAACCCCAGGCAGAGGGTGGGCTGCCCCCTGCTCCCATGGCAGCGCCACCACACTTGGCTGAGAAGAAATCTGTAGTGCAAGTGTTAGATAGTAGAGAGCAATGAACAGGAATGTGTGGCTAGGTCACAGGTGTTCTTGTAATTACTTTAGTGTCTTCTTTAAACCACTTGCAAAATGGAAAAGAAAGCAAAGGGCGGCAGTTAATTTGTAGAAAATAAACCAAAGCAAAGGAACAAATGGAAAATACGTCAAAAGATAAGGATTAATGGATTTATCTCTTGACAGGGTCCACTGAGGTTAATGTGAAGCTAGGAATTGCAGCTGTAAGTGTCTCCATCTGTCTGGGAAGAACATTCCTTTAGTAGCACAGGTGCACTAAGGTAACTCCTGACCAGCTGCTGACCCCCGTGCCCACATTAACATGGGGTTGACTTGTAGATGAAGTCCTGCTAAATAGGATGGCCACCATGACGGTTCAAGAGAGAACCAACTAAGGTCAAAAACTCCACCACTCGTTGTGAAGGAGTTGAACACCTGATTGGCAAAGAGTACAGAGATGGTCCCCAGCTCTCCTGGTCAACATCAAACAGTAATAAATTGGGGACAGCATCGTCTCCTTTGTTGTTGTCTGCTCAGAGATGAGCCTCATTTTGCTTTTACATTGCTTTCATCTCCCTTTCTCTTTACTATCACTTATAATAATAAAGTTCTCCTGCTTGGCTTTTGGTGTCTGGCTTTAAATTTTCTTTCATAGGAACACAGGGAAAAAGGTTTGGAGTTTCACCTCCCTCCCTGACACAAGGATGTCTGCAGGGTGGGAGCAGGACCCACACTGTTGAGTGCTTACTGCCATAGCCCAGGTCCTGGTCCTGGGCTGAGCCATTGCAGCCCTTCCTCCCCCAGGACACAGGCTTCCTGGGACTCATGTCAGTGCTGGGTAAGGGCAGCCCAATGCAAGAGAAAGAAAATCTCCTGGTCAGTGGGAGGACAGTGATGTTCAAAGCAAAGTGGGGCAGCCACAGGATCAGGGCACGGCACAAGGCAGATTCAGGGCAGGAAGGAAGAGGAGCAGGGGCCCTGTGAGCCAGGGCCTGTCCAGCACAGAGCTCACAGCCCGTGAAGCTGGCCTTGTTCCTGGAACCCAAAAAGGCAGATCCCCTTCAGGGTGGCAAGTTGAAGGGGCTCAACACTGAAGTAATCTCGCCTCCAATCAAAGTTCATCAACAAAGGGACATGAAGGGAAGGGAGTGGGGATGAGAATAGGAAAGACAGTGGAATAAATCAGACATAACTCTCCTATGTTCATATATGAATATATAATCAGTGTAACTCCACGTCATGTACAACCACAGTACAGGATCCTCATTAGAACAAGTTTTACTCTGCGTATTACAATACGTCAAAATACACTCTACTGTCATGTCTCTTTAAAATTAACAACAACAAAAAATTTCAGCAGCAAAACTATAAAGGATGTTTGCCGGGCAATGGGGGGAATTTGACTATCAGTCTGAGATATAATAAATAATTTCACTGAATCAATGTGAAATTTGTTGGATGTGGCAGGGATGTGTTTTGCATGCTGTTGAGGGGGGATTCTGCCACTAACTCTAATGGGTCAGCAGAGAAAGCAGCAAATTGGCCCAGTTGCTGGCCACTGTGAAATCTTATGATCAGATTCTCTTACTTTTCATTCAATTATTCTCAATTTCTCAGAAAAAAATTTTGGGCCACACGTGGTGGCACACACCTATAATCCTAGTAGCTCAGGAGAGGCTGAGGCAGGAGAATCTCAATTTCAAAGCCAGCCTCAGCAATTTAGCAAGGCCCTAAGCAACTTAGTGAGACCTTGTTTGAAAGGAAGAAGAACAGAAAGGGCTGGGATGTGGCTCAGCGGCTCAGCACCCTGGTTCACTCCCTGGTACCAACAGGCAAACAAATACAACTGGGGGAACTACTTGCCAATTTGAGCTTTCTAAAGAAAGCACTGGGAAATGGTGAGCAAACCAGGTAGTGGGGGATCTAAGGGGTTTCCCTGGACCCTGGAGTGAAAGGATGGAGACAGAATGGTGAGAGAAAACTGGAGCTGGACAGGTGACCTCATCTTCAGGTCCATGGACACCCAAGGGGGGCACAAACAAAACAAGGCAGACCTGGAGCTAGAGCAGGGTGCGGGGGAGTTTCCTAAAGGAAAAACACTGAGTTTAAGTCAAACAAACACAAAAATGACTGAGGCGCACACAGTGGGGGTTTGGGATTCCTCTCCCAGTGTCAAGGGAGGGGTGGGAGCTCCTCCAGGTACGGCACTGTTTTAGTTTTTTCACTGCTGGGACTGAAAGATCTGACCAGAACAATTTAGAGAAGGAAAGTTTAATTGAAGGCTCACAGTTTCAGAGGTGTTAGTCCATAGAAGGCCAGCTCCATTGCTCAGGGCTCAGGGCTCAGCAGGGCATCATGGTGGGAGAGGATGGCAGAGGGAAGCAGCTCACATGGTGATCAGGAGGCAGAGAGACCACTGGCCAGATACCCCCAAGCCAGGCCTTTAGGCTGACCTCCTCCGGCCACGCCCACCTCCTCTGACTACGCCCACCACTTCAGCTGCCACTTGGTTAATTCCATCAGGGGATTAATCACTGACTGGTTAAGGTTCTCACAACCCAGTCATTTCTCCTCTGAACCTTCTTGCACTGTCTGACACGTGAGCTTTGGGGGGACCCCCCCCCCACCCAAACCATAACAGAGATGCAGAGAGCAGGCTGGGCTCCACCTCTTCCTCTGTGAGACTAAAGGAAATGAAGTAAATGAGGAAGGGAGGAAGGGAGGGAGGAGTGCGCTATTTTTCTAGATAAATTGTTACTTCTATGTGAATACAAAATAAAAACAGTTTTAAACATTCCTAGTGAACACTCCCACAAATTAATCAGAAAAGGAGCATTGTTCCCTCACATTGATGTCTCACAGCATTTCAAAGGCCCCATGGCCAGAACGGAGCCTGTGTGTCTCCCACTCCCTGTTCTCTGTCCCCTCTGCAGCCAGCGCTGACCCTGTGCAGATGCCTGACCACAACGCCTGCCACTCACCCTTCTCCACTGCCCACCTCACATCCTCTGACAACAGTGCTCCAGCCACACGCTCTGGAACCTCTGGGGCCCCATCAGCATAAACTAGGCCCCATGCCACTGGAATGCATCCCCTTGCATCAGACCCTTAGTGATCAGGTACCTGCCTTCTTCAGGGGCCTCTCATCTCTCCCAGGTAACTTCATCCTACCACCACACCACCTGCTCTGTCCCTCAGACCAGCCATTCATGAGATTCTCTCAGCTCCAGCTCAGCCCCAGGGCTTTGCAATCCATTGTATCAAAGGATCTGCCTCTGACTTCTAGAACGCTGGACTCAAGCCACCTCTTCAGCAATCCCTGCCCTGAACATCCAGGCGAGATGGAGTGATCTTATTCCATGACACCCAGGGCATCAGAGCTCCAACAGACAGTACTGTGTTCCATGTCTGTTTCTGTCCTGTGAGCTAGAAAATGACTTAAGGACAATGCCTCCCCATGCTGTGAGTCCTGGTCCCTGACACGGTGCCTGGCCCACCAGAGGTTCTGATCACCAAGCACCTCACCATGGCCTTTCACATGTTTGCTGTTCTCAAAGTTATGACCTCGGCTTGCAGTGCGTGGAGTCCTCAATGGAGACCACACTTAGGGAAACAGGTGTTAGCACAAACCCCGGTCCTTTCTGAGTTTCGGGAGCCCTCTGTCCTGTGTCCTGAAGGACAAGAAGGGTGCACAGACCACCTCCCACTCTGCCAAATGAGACAATCGTATACTGTTTCCAGTTTTCCTAGGGACCCCAATAAGATCCACCCAGGCAAGCACTGACACAGAAGCCAAGGCAGCAAGAAGGGACAGGAGGTCTGTCTTTGGGGACAACAGCAGACACTTCCTTACCAACAAGGTCAAGGGACAGTGGGGTTTGGAGCATTTCCTCTGGCCTCTTGGCCCTGGGACCCGTTCGTGACATACCTTAAGTTCCTTAATACACATACCCTTCTCTTTCTGGTTCAGTCTGAGGCAGCTGCTTTACCTGCATTTGAGGTCTTGACTGATGAGACAGATACACAGTTGTCACTCCTCGGGGACTTCGAGGCCTACATGCCTTATAGAAAATGGCATAGTATTTGCATATAACTTATACATCTGCCTGCACACTTTAAGTCTCTAGATTACTGATAACACCTACTTCAAAGTAAATACTACATTAAAATCGTTGTTACACTGAATTGTTTAGGGAATAATAACACACAAAAAAATCTGAATCTGTTCAGTACAAACTTTGTAAAATATTTTCTACCCATGATTGATGTGGAGCCTGAGGGTACAAAGGTCTGATTATTCGTTGGAAGCCAATTTATTTGAAAAGATTAGTTACAGACTTGGTCAAGACCTCAGTTAAGACTGAAGTGTTACCATGAGGGGAAAATGCAGGTTTCACATTGACCTCAAAAAAGGTCTGAACACAATCTAAGGAGGAGGCCAGGATGCACATGGCCATGGTAATGTAAATGCTGGCCTCCTGAGATTACAGTGAACAGGCCTGAGGACCTGTACCAACACACACTTCCAGGGCCATCTCGTTAATTCAGCCTCACCTTGTGATGCTACTAGTCTAACAGCCCTCAGAAAGCAATTCCTGGTGTTCCTTTAAATCTATAGGTAAAGAGCAAGGTCACCTTCCAATTGTATCTACTATCATGTTTAGCTGTCACTAAAACATGGTCGTGTCTCTTCCAGTCTCTTCCTCTAGTGGGTTCACACCACCCAGCCATGACTTCTCGAAGAGCTGGCCGGGCTGTGATGTTCTGGCTGAGGGGGTGGGGAGATTGAGTCTCTGGTGCAACTGCATATCCAAAGAAGCCAGCTACATCGGGAACTGGCCTGCCCCACGCTGCATTCCTCAGGAGTGGGTCATCTCATGGTCCCCAACACACAGAGAGGAGGTGCCCGCACACCCGTCAGCCCCCTCTCCTTGCACCTGTTAGCACAGATCGATTTCCATCCTTCCGACATGACAGGCCACGCTGCCAGAGCAGTGCCTCAGGAGGAAGGCAAGGCCAGCTCTTGCCTGCCTGTGCAGCTGTGATTAGGGCCGTGTTCCCCTCGTTGTCCTGCCAGTTGACGTCAACGTGGGGGCACTCTGCTAAGGCCACCACAGTGTCCACAAAGCCATGGTAGCAGGCGACAATAAGGCCGGTCTAGAAATGAAGAGGGGAAGCGGGTCAGAGGGGCAAAGCCTTAGCATCTTCAACCCACCACTGACCTCCAGGGGCTGGATAAGTGCAACAAGGCCCCCCAGTCCCCATCTCTCAATGACACTGTGAAGCAAATCACCTGCTGGTTCATGCTCAAAGGTTTACTGATCAGATGTGAGGGAGGCATGGTGTGTGGAGAGATCAGAGAAGAGTCAGCTCCCGCCTTTGGAGAGTGAACTGCAGGCCTCGAGATGGGTAAGCACTCAGGTGATTTAGACTGTAATATAGGGCAGGTGGGATGTGAGTACAGGGCAGGATGTGGGGCAGGTTGACTTGGGAGAAGGGGCTGTTGGGACCCAGGACATGTAGGAGCTGAGGGAATGAGCCTGGGGGACATCAAGGGGAAACAGCCCAGCAGAGGAAATACAGAGCATCCTCAGGACTTCGCCTTCCCTGGGACAAGCAGGCAGGTGGCAGGGATGGAGCAGGGTGTGGGGGGGGAGCCCCTCAGAGCTTAGGGGAGTGGGCTGTCCACTGTGCTTCAGGTCTGGCTGCGGGGACAGAAGCAGACTCCAGGAGACCAGGAAGGTGGCAGTGGCCATCAACCAGCAGAGGGGCAGAGGAGAGAGACACATTTGGATTCCAGACACCTTGTGAAGTTTTTTTGCTATTAGAGTGAACATGGTTTGTGAAAGGAAGAGAAGAGCCCAGGATGACCCCAAAGTTCAGGCTAAGCAACTGGGCAGATGCAGCTACCATCAAATGAGATGCAGGAGATACGTGGAGCAGGTGCTGGGAAAGATGGCCTCGTTGACAGCCAGGAGGAGACCTGGGGAGAAGTGGACACTGTGTGGCCCTGGGGAAGAAGTGCAAACAGGATAGAGAAGCAAGCTGAAAGTTGATTCTGGAGAGCTGTTAAGTAAATACTTGCCAAACCATTAGGTTAAGTAAATACTTGCCAAACCATTAGGCATATGCAATATTAATATCTGAGACCATCATCATGAGAGAGTCATGGCTGACATGGACACCATCAGCAACTTTATGTAGAGGTGGCCTGATTTTCCCTGTGTCCTCTATTCCTAAAAGGGTGATAGCACTTGAGCTCCTCTAGGACCTCTGCTGAACAGCTGGACAACAAGGTCCACCCCAACAGCCTGAGACCACTGACCTCCAGTAAGACAAGGAAACATAACTCTACAGCAGGTTGGTGAGTGAGGAGGAGAGCAGAGGACAGGCTGCCATTGTGCATGGGTGAGGGGACAGCAGACAACAGGCCTGCCATTATGCATGGGTGAGGGGAGAGTGTATGTCAAGTTCGCCATCGTACCTGGGTAAGGGGACAGTATATTACAGGCTCACCATTGTGCATAGTGACAGCATACGACAGGCCCACCCTTGTGCATGGGTGAGGGGACAGCAGATGACAGGCCTGCTATCATGCATGGGTGAGGGGATAGCGTATGACAGGCCTGCCATCATGCACTGGTGAGGGGACAGCATATGACAGGTGCGCCATTGTGCACGTCTTCAGCAGCAAAAGCAATGAGAAGACCCTGGCAGCTGCCAGGACAGCATCCCACCTGCACGTCTGACATAATGACCATGAGAAGAGACCTGTCACCTGGTTCACAGGATGGCCTCTTCAGCCTGCAGCCACTGAACTTGCCTGGGCTCCCTTGGCGAGGACACAGGAAGTCAGAATGCAAGGCTGAGTCTTGGTTCCCGCATCCCTGCACTCACTGGTTGGTGTCCACTGGCCATGACGGACAGGAAGCAGTAGGTCATGGAGGTGGAGACAAATCCATCCATGAGGCATTTCCCTGGCTCACTGTCTCCAGTGCCCACTGGGCCCTAAGCCACATCCCTCTCTGTGGGGTCCACAGACCACTTATGAGGTGAGACAAAGCAACTCCACCATAAAACAGTCAGGGCCAAGGGCCTGCAGCCAGCCTTGCCCATCAGCCAAAATAAACGCCAAGCCACCAAGTCCTCCCTGAGGCTCCCCAGAAAGGCTTTTCTATGAAATTAACTGTGACCCTGCAGATTGAGATGGTAAGTCCTGACCCCCGTGCCCATGAGCATGAACTTATCTGGAGACAGGATCACTGTAGATGGGAGCAGTTAAGACAAGATCACACCTCAGTAGAGTAGACCCCAATCCAACGTGACTACAGTCCTATAGAAGAGGGGGGAGACACAGGGAGAAGCCATGTGATCATATGGCCATGTGGCCACATGGCAGAGACTGCAGAGGACACTGAGGGCTGGCAGAGGCAGGACAAACTCTCCTCTGCAGGCCTCGGTGAATATGGCCTCCCATGACCCTTGGGCTTCAGACTTCTGATATGCAGATGATGGGACAAGAAAGTTCTGCTCTTTGGAGCTAGGTTTCTCGGCCCTAAGAACTGGCCAGGGAAAAAAAGCACTCAACCCACTTTTACCAACCTTGATCCCCTGTGCACAGTGACCACCTCTTCTCTAAACTGGCTAGTGTCACTTTTCATTACAGGATAAATCTCAAAAGCACCACAGTTGGGTGTGTGTTTGTGGCCTCCAACATTCATCCTCTCCTCGGGTTAACATGGCACAATTGTCTTTGGGAATGAGTCACTCTGAGTCAGCCCCACAGTTTCCATGGGAGTGAGCCTTCCCCCTTCCAGGGATCCCAGCCGTCACCTCTCCATCCCTGAGCACAGAGACTGGGTTAGGAGAGGCATGTCACCTAACAAGGCCAATGACAGATATAGGGGTTGAGCAAGAGCTATGGGGAGAGCTTCTGTGGCTCTGGCTGGAGGAGGGGGCAAGGGGATACAGGGCTCTGGCAGACCCTGTGCTCTGCTGCTGCCCAGGAGAAGGTGGTGAAGCCGGAGGCCAAGGCTCCAGTCAAAGAAGACAGAGTGGAAAGACAGAGAACCCAGCCCTGTAGCCATGGAATGAGCAGCTGGATCAAGCCTCACCTGACATGGTGGTTCTGGACTTTCCGATTATGTGGGGTGATGAAACTTTGCACCCTTCTTTTTGTTGTTCTTTTTTTTTAAGAGAGAGAGAGAGAGAGAGAGAGAGAGAGAGATGATAAGTTAATATGAATTGGGTTTTGTACAGTTGCCATAGAAAGATTCCCAATTCATGAATGCACTTGCCTTATCAGCAGCATATCATTAAAACTGCCCATGAATGTGAGTCACACTGAAGTCTGTGCTGGCATTAGCAGATTTTTTTCCACCTGTGACTCCCAGGGAAAAGGCTTTTCCCCCCTGGAACTCTGTGACATTCCCTGTGGGGCCGGAGGAATTCCAGAAGTAGGTTTTACTCTATCAGTTCATTGAGTCAGTGATAAGAGAAAGGGGTGGGGACCCACCCACCCACCCTGTGCTGTCCTTTGAAATTGCAGAGTCTAAATACCCAGGCCTGACATCCCCAGCATACACACATCCACTCACACACATGCACGTCCCCCCACACACGTGAGGAAAATGTATTCGGGAATGACCAAAGGACAAGAAACACATTACTCTAGATGTTTCTGTGAAGGTATGTTTTTAGATAAGACTTAAAACAGTCAGCTTTGAGCTGAGTATGGTGGTACATGCCTGTAATGCTGGGGACTTGGGAGGCTAAAGCAGGAGGATGGCAAGTTCTAGGCCACTTTTGGCATCTTAGCAAGACCCCGTCTCAAAATAAAAAGGTTTGGGGGACGTAGCTCAGTGGTAGAGCACCCCTGAGTTCAATCCCAAATATGAAAAAAAAAAAAAACAGTAGACTTTGAGTAAAACAGACCATCATAGTGTGGTAGGCCTCAACTAATAAGTTGAAGGCATTAAGAGAAAAAATGATGCCCACACACACTCAACAGTAAGAGCGTGACCAGCACTCTGCCTTCAGTTCAGACTGCCATGCCTCCCCGAGCCTCCACCCCCACAGTCCTATCAGCCAACAAGTCCTTACAACAATTTTCACCACATATATATAAACACACACACACACACACACACACACAGAGTACTTTGGAGACCTCCCACTAACGATGGGCAGGAAGGAACACTAAAGAACTACCATCACTCCTACCTGCTGTTTCTGTCAGTTTGAATTCTTTAAAATAAAGCAGAACTGTGAAGAACTTACATCACTTTAATTAACCACGGAAAGCAGGCAAGACAGTGTCTAGGCCAACGGCGTTCTCATCAGCAAACAAACCTCTGAACAACAGAAAAGGAACCGCCTGTGAAGGGAAGGGGCTGTACCCAAGCAGCACTGGCCACCCCAGAGCCATGTGGGTCATCTAGGATGATGCAGAAAGAGGGCCCTTACCAACTGGGTCCCTGGATCTGGGACTCCCCATATTCAGAACCATCAGCCAAACAAACCTATGTTGTCTATGAACTACCTAGTCTGCAGTATTTTGTTATAGCAGCACAAAACAGACTAAGACAATTAGAAAGTTTCACTTTAAACAATCAGTTATTCTTTCTGCCAGGAGGAAAGAGCAGCCTGTCAAAACACCAGACCATCAAGGCCAGCCTCAGCAACTTAGTGAATCCCTAAGCAACTTACAAGATCCTACCTCAAAATAAAAACTAAAAAGGTCCTGGGGATGTGGCTCAATAATTAACTGCCTCTGCCTGGGTTCAATCCCTGGTACAAAAAAAAAAAAAAACCACACCAGACCCCCAAGTCATGAGGGGATGCACTAAGACCAGATGCTTGAGTTGCCAGGAGCAGCCATGGGCTGAGCGCCTGGAGAGGGAGAAAGGGCCCTGCTGCTGAAAGTCATCGACTCAGTGGTTTAACTACGAATAAGATGATCTCATTTCTCCAGAAATGTTGCCAGCGCATGGCCTGGTGTGTCTCACTGTCCCAACACCCCTTAGTTAGCATTCCTTAAAAATGCCCTAACAGCCAGGCACAGGAGCACACCTATAATCCCAGCGACTCAGGAGGCTGAGGCAGGAGAATCACAATTTCGAGGCCAGCCTAGGCAATTTAGCAAGACTGTCTCAGAATAAAAAAATTAAAAGAGCTGGGAATGTATCTCAGTGGTGGAGCCCCCTGGGCTCGATCCCCCTGTGCCCCCAAATGCCCCAAGCAGTGTTCTCTTCCACTTGTCCTACACACTAGTACAGAGAGGGGACACACTTGCCCTGGGTAAGCAATGGCCCACAAAGGAGATGGTGAAAAGAGACAAAAATTTTTAGAAACAAAAGCCCAAGGACACTTCAGTTGTGCTGATCATTGGAGCTGTTCCCATGGTACCTAGGTTTTCGGGCTACAAGATAGACCTCCACTTCCCAACCTTTTGTGAGATTCTGACTTGACGCAGACTTGCTTTAGGTAATGAAATGTCAGCCAAATGGTACATGTTGCTTCCACTGCAAGAGGGTGTACTATCTGCCACGTTCCTGCTTTCTGCCTGAACCATCTAGATGCTGAGAAAGAGGGACTCTCAGCCTGGGCCTCCATACAGGGAGGGAGGACAGGCCCCACTCCCCAGCCCCACAGCTGGCACCTGTGCATGGGTGAGCAGGAAGCAAGCCTTGGTCATGCTAAGCCACTGAAATCTGGGGTTGCTTGTCATCCCAGTGAACACAGCCTGCCCTGTGTGTGTGTGTGACAGTAGTGTGTGCCTACCACTGTGCTGCATCAACAACTGTCTGCAATACCACTGCCCCTCCACCCCGGGACTGTGCTTTATTTTATCATTCTGTATTTGCTACTTGATCAGGAAGAAGATGCACTTACATTTATGCACTGGTGAGGACAGGAGTTTGGACTTTTTGAGAAATAAAAATTTGACACCCATGTTATACCATATATTCTAAAGACATTTTACAAGGTGAGTCCATCCGCCCGGAGATTTGCCATTCCAGGGAGTACATTTAGAACCTGAGCTGGCTGAACCCAGTGTGGCCAGATGAGGTGCCATGGTTAAGTGTCCCCAGAGACACTTCTGGCTCCTTCCCTTCAAGCCTCTGCCTCGAGAGCCCTTCCTCTGCCCACTGCCCTCAAGGCCTAGTGGATCTCCATGCCTGACCCTCCTGCAGACCATCCATGTTCAAGCCCCTGAACATGCCAGTCTGCCAGGGACCCTGGGCCCGAGTGAGTCACAATCCTACCTTTCTAGCTTGGTTTCCTGACATCTGGAAGATGTCGATAAGCATCTGTTGAATGAATGCTCTAGCCGCTGAAGTGCTCCAGGACCTCCTACCTCCACTATGCTCAGCTCACTCTGAACCAAGGGCTAGCACCAGGTGAGGTGAGCTTCAGGTCTTTATCTTGCTTCTGCACTCAAGAAAGGAAATGACTTGAGGTAACCTCAGGGCAGATGGTTGCCTGTCAGTGTGGCAAGAACTGCTCTGGGCCCAGAACTGAGGATGAGTAAGAGATCTGAGAGCAACAGGCAGACCCAAAGAAACCCAAGGCGCTGAACCCAGGAACTCCACCCTCAGGAATGCACTGTGAGGACATCAGAAGTATGTCAAGAGATCTTCAGAAAGATCTGTAACTACCAAAGCCTGAAATACCAGAGATGGCTAGCTAGCCGGGTGTGATGGCACATGCCAATAATCTCAGCAGCTGCAGAGACCGAAGCGGAAGCGGGAGGGTTG
>NW_026006342.1:0-5039 GCF_001458135.2 Marmota marmota marmota
TTAGGATTAGGGCTAGGGTTAGTGTTTAGGTTAGGATTAAGGCTAAGTTTAGGGCTAGGGTTTCTTTTAGGTTCAGTGCTAGAATTAGGCTAGGGCTAATGTCAAGTCTAGAATTATGATTAAGGATAGTTTTAGGGTTAGGTTATTGCTAGGTTTAGTGTCAGAGCTATGTTTAGGGTAAGGGTCATGTTTAGAGTTAGGGGTATTATTAGGGTTAGGGTCAGAGTTAATATTTGGTTTAGGTCAAAGTTTAGGTTTAGGGCTTGAATTAGTGTTAGGTTTAGGCTTAGGGTTAGGGTGATGGATAGGGTTAGGTTTAGGTTTCAGATAAGGTTTAGGGTAATGGATGGGTTAGGTTCAGCAATAGGGTTAAGGTTAGCATTAAGTTAGGGTTATGTTTAGTATAATGGATAGATTTAGAGCTAGGGTTAAGGCTAGGTTATGGTTTAGATTAAGTCTAAACTTAGAGTTAGGTTTAAGGATAGGGCTAGGGTTTGGTTTACGGTAAGTCTTAGGTTTAGGGCTAGGTTTATGGTTAGGTTAGGGTAAGGGTTGGTGTTTGAGCTAGGGTAATGGCTTGGGCAAGGGTTAGGTTTAAGTTCAGGTCTAGTGATGTTTATGGTTAGGGTTTTGTTTAGGGTTTGGGTTATGGCTAGAGTTTTCATTACAGTTAGGGTTAGTTTTAGGTTAATGGATAATGTTAGATTTAGGGTTAGGGTTATGGTTAGGGTTAGGTTATGATTTAGGGCTATTCTTACGATTAGGTTCAGTGTAAGGCTTAATGTTTCTGCTAGGGTTAGGGCTATTGTGAGGTTTAGATTTATGGTTAGGTCTTGGGATCGTTTATGTTTAGGGTTAGGTTTAGTGTTAGGGATAGGGTTATAATTAAGGGTTAGGGTAATTGACAGGTTTAGAACTAAAGTTTGAGCTAGGATTAAGGTTAGAATAAGAGCTAGGATTAGGGTTATGGTTTAGGATAGGTCTAGGCTAATGTTTAGGGTAAGGGTTTGGCTTTGAGCTAGGTTTAGGTCTAAGGCAAGTGTTAGTGTTAGGGCTAGGGTTAGGTTAGGGTTATGCTTAGGGCTAAGTTTAGGCCTAGGATTATGGCTAGGTTTTGTATTAGGTTTAGGGTAGGGTGAGGACTATGGTTAGGGTTATGGCTACTGTAGGGTTAAGATTAGGGTTAAATTAGGGTTAGGGCTAGGGTTATGTTTAGGGCTAGTATTGGGGTTAGGGTTATGGCTAGGTCTAGTATTAGGACTAGGTTTTGGGTTAGGGTCAGGTTTAGAGGTAGGTTAATGTTAGGGTCAGGGTCAGTGTTCTGGATAGGATTAGGGTTAGGGTTAGAGCCAGATTAGGATCAGTGTTAGGTCTAGGTGTAGGGTAAGTGTTTATTTTAGGTTAAGGGTTATTGTTATGGCTAGAGCTAGGGTTTTTGTTTAGGACTAGAGCTAGAATTATAGCTATATTTAGGATTAGTTTTGGGTCTAGATCCAGTGTTATGGTCAGGTATAGGAATAGGCTTACCGGTAGGGCTAGTGTTAGGGTTTGATTTAGGGTTAGGGTCAGATTTAGACCTAGAGTTACTGTTAGGATCAGAATAAGGATCAGGGTTAGGGTTAGAACTAGAATGAGGGCTAGGGTTAGGACTAGTAATACTGTTAATGTTTAAGTTAAGCTAAGGATTAGGGTTAGGACTAGGGTTAGCATTTGATTTAGGGTTTGTCTTAGGGTAAGGGGTAAGGTTAGAGCTAGGGATAGGGCTCAGGTTAGGGTTAGGGATACGGGTAGTTAGGGTTTAGATTAGGGTCTAAGCTAGGGTTAGAACTAGAATTAGGGGTAGGATGTGTGTTAGGGTTAGGGCTAGGTTTATGACAATGACTAATGTATGAACTAGGGTTGTGATTAGGGCCAGTTTTAGGGTTAGGGTTAAGGCTAGTTCTGGTGTTAGGGTTAATTTAGATGTTTAGAGGTAGGATTAGTGTTAGGATCAGTGTCAGGGTCAGGGTTATTTTTAGAGTTACGGTTAGGGCTAGGTGTAGGTTTATGGTTTGGTTTAGGTTAAGGGTTAGTGTTAGGCATATGGCTTGGTTTTGTTTTAAGGCTAGGGCTAGGGGTAAGCAAGTTTTAGAGTTAGCATTATTGTTAGGGCTAGTGTTAGGTTTGGTTTAGGGTTATTGTTATGGTTAAATTTAGAATTAGGTTTAAATTTAGAGTTAGGTTTAGATCCAGGGTTGGGCTAGGGCTAAGTATAGAACTAGGGCTAGGGCTAGGGTAATCGTTAGAGTTAGTCTTAAGGGTAAGTTTAGGGTTAGGATAGGACTAAATTAGGGTTAGTGCTAGGCTTAGTGTTAGGGTTAGGACTAGGGTTAGGATAAGGGTTATGTTTAATATTATGTTTAGATTTAGGGTTATGGTTAGGTTTAGGGTAAGGGATGAGGTTATATGTAAGTTTAGGGCTAGGGTTAGAATTAGAGTTAAACCTCGGATTATGGTTCGGGTTATGATTAAGGCTAGGTTTAGGGCTAGGTTTAGGGCTAGGGCTAATTTCAGGTCCAGCTTTACAGATAAAGATAGTTTAGGGTTAGGTTAGATGTAGTGTAAAGGTTAGGTTTAGGGTTAGGGTCAGGTTTAGAGCTAAGGGTATTGTTTGGGGTAGGGTCGTGATTACTGTTTGGGATAGGTTAAGGTTTAAATTTAGGGCTCAAATTAGCATAGGTTTAGGATTAGGGTAATGATATAGTTAGCTCTAGGTTTCAAGTTAGGATAGGGTAATGGATAGTGTTAGGATTAGGGATATGGTAAGGTTTAATCCTAAGATTAGTATTAGCATTAGGATTATGATTAGGGTAATGGATAGGGTTAGAGCTAGGATTAGAGCTACGTTTATAGTTATTCTTAGTGCTAGGTTTAGCATTACACTTAGGGTTAGCATTTAAAGCTCAGTTTAGGTCTCAGATTAGGCTAGGTTTTGGGTTAAGTTAGGGCTACGGTTAGGGTTATGGCTAATGTAAGTACTAGGGTTCCAATTAGGGCTAGTTTTAGGGTTAGGGCTAGGTCTAGTGTTATGTTTAGGGTTATGTTTAGGGTGATGTTTAAAGCTAGGGTTAGTGTTAGCATCAGAATCAGGGTTAGGGCTAGTTTTAGGTTTCTTCTTAAAACTAGAGTTAGGACTAGGGTTAGGTCTAGGTGTCAGGTTAGGATTTGGTTTAGGTTAAGGGTTAGGGTTAGCGATATGGCTCAGTTTTGTATCGGGGCTAGGCCTAGAGTTAGGGCTATTTTTAGGAGTAGCATTATGTTAGGGTTAGGGTTAGTGTTAGGTTTAGGCTTAGGCTTTGCATTAGAGTTAGATTTAGAGTTAAGTTTAGATCCAAGGTTAGGGCTAGGGCTAAGGAAATGGATAGGGTTAGGCCTAGGATTAGAGCTAGGTTTAGAATTCCAGTAAGGGATAGGGTTAGAGCTAGTTTTAGGGCTAGGGAGAGAGTTAGTCTTAGTTTTAGGGCTAGGGTTAGGGTTAGGGTTAGGGATAGGGCTAAGTTAGGTCTAAGATTAGGGATAGGATTGGTTTTAAGTTAGGCCTAGGTTTAAAGATAGGGTTATGATTAAGGCTATGTCTAATGCTAATATGGGCTAGCATTTGTGTTTAGGTTAGGGCTAGGATTATATCTAGGGCTAATGTCAGGTCTAGGGTTATGTTTATGGATATTTTATGGTTAGGTTTTGGCTAGGTCTAATGTAAGGTTTGGTTTAGGGTAAAGGTTAGGTTAGAGGTAGGTGAATTATTAGGGTCAGAGTCATGGTTAGGGTTTCTTTTAGGTTTGAGTTTAGGGTTAGGGCTCTAATTAGCATTAGGATTACAGTTAGGATAATGATAGGGTTAGATTTAGAGTTCAGGTTAGGTTTAAGGTAATTGATAGGGTTGGGGTTAGTGATAGGTTTAGGGTTAGGCCTAGGGTTAGCATTAGGGAAAGAGTTATGTTTAGGGTAATGGTTAGAGTTAGAGTTAAGTTTAAGTCTAGGGTTATGGTTAGGATTAGGTCTTGAGATAGGTTTAGGCCTAGAATTAGCATTAGGGTATTGGTTATGACTAGGATAATGGGTACAGTTAGAGCTAAGTTTATAGCCAGATTTATGGTTAGGATTAGGTCTTGGGTTAGTGTTAGGGTATGGGTTAGAACTAGGGTTAGAGTTAGTGTTATGTTTAGTGTAAGAGTTAGGTTCTGAGCTATGATTAGGTTTAGAGCAAGGGTTATGTTTAGGAATAGGATTATGGTGGGTTTAGGGTTAGGGTTAGGGGAATGTTAATAATTAAGTTTAGGGTTAGGGTTAGTGTAATAAATACGGTTAGATGTAGGTTTAGGGTTAGGGACAGGGCTAGATTTAAGTTTAAGGATAGGGTTAGGTCTATGGTTATGTTTAGGTTTATGGTAAGGGTTAGGGTTCGATCTATGGTTAGGACTATAGTGAGTATTATTTTAGGGTTAGGTCTAGGGTTAGTTTTCTGTTTAGGGTTAGGATTATGGTTAGGGTTAAGGCTAGGGTTACAATTAAGATTAGGGTTAGGGTAATGGGTAGGTTTAGAGCTAGGGTTAGGGCTAGGGTTAAGGTTAGGATTAGGAGTAGGTGTAGGGTTACATTCAGGGATAGTTCTAGGTTTATGTTTACAGTAAGGGTTAGATTTTGAGATAGGGTTAGGACTAAGGTGAGGGTTAGGTTTGGGTTAGGGCTATGGTTAGGGTTAGGGTTATGCTTAGGGCTAGGTTAAGGCCTAGGATTAGCTCTATGTTTTGCGTTAGCTTTAGGCCTAGGGTTAAAGCTGTGGGTAACGTAAGAACTAGGATTATGATTAGGGATAGTTTTAGGGTTAGGGTTATGCCAAGATCTAGTGTTAGGTTTAGATTTTCAGTTAGTGTCAGGTTTAGAAGTAGGTTTACTGTTAAAGGCAGAGTCAGTGTTTGGGTTAGAATTCAAGTTAGGGTTACAGCCAGAATTAGGAGTAGGTTTAGGTCTAGGGGTAGGGTTATTGTTTTTGTTAGAAT
>NW_026006343.1:0-5039 GCF_001458135.2 Marmota marmota marmota
GCCACCCCAGAGCACAAAGGAACCCACAGGCAGCAGAAACCAGAATTAGGGTTTTGGAGCACCACCCAGCTGAACAGGTAGGACCTGGGTCCATTTGTTTTTGCAGCCCACCTGACTTCCCCTTTGAGGCCTAAGCAGGTGGAAGAGAGGCTTGATCACCCTCTGTTGGGTCCCGAGTACCCTCCAAAGTGGTTGGAGCTAAAATGGACCCGGGAAGTAGCCCAAGTAGCCTCTGTTCGGGGTCAGCGAGCAGAGGGGAACCATGACTCCTTTTTTGTTTGGTTTGGAATTGTTGGAATTTGGGCGGTATAGAAATTCTGTCCTGGCCATGTCTGTGTGAAAGTGTGTAAAAGAGATGGACAAAGGGAAGGGTTCCGACCCAACCGGAGGGCTGAAGGGAGTGCAGAGTCCTGATCCACAGTTCCGTGGCACCTCATACAGTCTATGGTGGAATTTCACCAACCAACCTCTAGGTGAAAGCTCCAGGTCAGGGGTTGATACCGACCCACAAGGCTAAGAGGGCCTTAAGTCCCTGAGAGGGGAACATCCAGAGATAGACAAGTGAATCTTGTCCTAAGTGTGTTTTGTTCTAAGTGTGTGACACCTATGCAGGGTGGAACATGGGAGGCACACTAAGGAAACTGAGCCTACTGAAATTTGTGTGAGAAACCTTTGGGAAGGTTTTTCCTGGTAACTGTGGGGTGAAACTCACTCCACAAAGGTGGCATACTCTGTGAAATAGAGTGGCTCACCCAAGATGTGGAATGGCCACCAGAAGGATCTTTAGATGAGAGAATCATTGCTGAGGTCCTTTTGATTGTTGTTGGAACCCCTGAACCATTTCACTTACATTGATTGCTGTCAAGAGATAGTAGAGAAACAGCCCCCTTGGTTGAGAGCCTTCTAGATGGACAGTCCAAGCTGATGTTAGCCAGGAGAATAGTGGTCTCTAAGACCCAGCAGAAAGCAGCTAAACAGAAAACCTGACTAGGAAAGTCAGGACAGGAAACAGTTTTCCCTGTGGACCCAAGACCAACTTTGCGAAGATCACTGGGACAACAGACTGTCCCCTATCCCACTTGTCCTCAGAGGCAACAAATGATGGCCCCCAATACTGGCTATTCCTTCCTCTGTGATGTCCTCAGAGCCAAAGCTTCCTAGAACCAAAGACTCTTTCACCTCCCAAGATTAAGGTGGGAGATTTGTCCCAAGACTATAGCCACAACTCAGATGAGAACTCTCCAGATGCCCCTGCAAGGGACTAAAGGACCTACCCATGTTGACCAGAAGGGAAATGTCTGAGGGAGACAAGGCAGTTTTGTGTGCCAGCCTTTCTCCACCATTGCGCTCATAAGCTGGAAAAATCATACTCCCTCCTACATGAAGAAACCCTGGGCCATGACTGATCTGATGCAGCCCATTATCCAGACCTAGGACAGGGCCCCAACAAAGAAGAATCTCTAAAGATAAAGAGATGTCAAGAAGCCCTCAGAGAAAATCTTAAAAAAAAAGAAAGAAAGAAAGAAAAAAGAGAACAAAATACATTGTCTGTGCTGAAGAGTTAGAAGGAATTGAAGCCAGCCCTGAGCCCTAGCCTAAGCTGAGCACATCTACAGACAAACAGAGCAGAGATAAACCTCCTGCTGCTCCAGCATCTCCCTCTAGCACCCTCCCTAGCCCTGAACATTTCCCTCGGTCCCACATCTGCCTAAGACCCCCTCTGCCCTATGAAATTGGCAGCAATAATCAAAAGAAATGTGCCCAACTGACTCAGAGCTAAATGTCCAGGCCGCTGCCACCCCTCTCCCTGCCCAGAGGTGCCCAGGGGTGGAGGGGCACCATACAAACATTGCAGCTGTACTGCAAGTTTGTCAGTGAATAAATGCACAGGCGCAAGCAATAGGTGATCAATGCAGCCTTTGTGGGACAGGCTCAGAGAGCCATTTGCCAAAAAATTACAATCCTAGAGGGCTTTACTAAAAAGTGTGCCAGTGAGCTGATTAAGGTGGCCACCATAGTTTTCATCAATCGAGATCCAGAGACTCAAAGATAGGCAGATCAAAAAGATGAAGAGGAGAATGGATCTCTTTACAGCAGCCCTAACCACAAATGAGAGGTCACTTAAAGGGGGTCTCACTAGAACAAAGACAATGGTCCAAATGTTTATAAGGGAAAAAAAGCATGGTCAGATAAAATGGGAAGCCTCCAGTGGCCCCAGCAGGCAAGCATCCACTGCCATGCTCAAATGCTAAGCCTTGAACAGAGAAGGAATGAATGTTTTGGCCCCAGCCCCTCCATTCAGTTTCTTCCACTTGCTTGGAAATCGAGGATTGACGAATATGGCAGGGGTCCCATAGACACACAGAACTGCATCAGATGCAAAGGGCCCAGCACCTCAGGAGGGCTCAGCTGCTGCAAGCCTCCAAATGAACCAGGAATATGTTCATGTTAACAGCCAGTAGTGGGTCATAGGATGCTCACTCCAAAAGGACATGCCACCCTGGCTCCAAGCCACACGCTGTGAGCCACCAGCAGGAAGGGCCACAGAGCCCCATGCACCCAGGCATACTGAACAAAAACACAAGCGGGGCAGCTACTATATACAATTAGAGCAGACTCCCACCTGACAAGAGGAGAAAGCCATGCAGTCAAATAGCAACACCTAGGTGGGCACAATGTGGCTGCCACACTGGGACCTGCATGGAACCATACCGCTGCCTTCCAACCTTGGCAGATGGCCCACAGTGAGACTTACATAGGTGCCTTTTATACAAATGATGTCCCAGGTAATCAGTCTCTGCTAAGATTTACATTAGATTTAAGAGTTGGAGAATCCTAACAGCTGAAATCCTGCACTGGGAGATAATAAAAAATTCCTGCATCATAAAGAGGCTCTATGTACACCTCCCTCCCCTAAATGACAGTTCCTCCCAGAGGTTTGAGTACACCATCTTTGCGAAAGCACTGGACTCTAACTTAAAAGTCCACATCTATCAACAAAAAGTCAAATACCTTGGTTACCATCTGACTCAGCAATAGAACAGAACAACCACTGAGCCTCAAAAGAAACAGGAGATCTGCTCAATTCCAGTCCCTTCAACCTCATATCAGACTAGAGAATTCTTGGGGGCTACTGGGTTCAGACATACATGGATCCCCAACTTTCAGTTATGGCAAAACCCCTCTATGAAGCCACAAAGGGGGGAGAATGAGATCCTCCGATGTGGGGGCCAATACAGCAAAAGGCCTTTGAGGACATTAAACAAGCACTCACCAGTGCACCTGGATTAAGGCTCCCTGACCTCACAAAGCCTTTCTTTCTGTATGCCCATGATCTGTCTGGAGTGGCTGTGGGAGTTTTGACTCAAATGCTGGGGACATGGCACCATCCAGTGGCCTATTTGTCCAAACAACTGGACTCTGTAGCCCAGGGCTGGCCACCTTGTTTATGGGCCCTTGCAGCCACAGCTCTTCTGGTGTTAAAAGCTGATAAACTGGCCATGGGACAAGAACTGGTTTTCAGAGTTCCTCATTCAATTTTGACATTGTTAGAATATAAAGGACACTATTGGTTGACTAGTGAAAGAATGATCAAATATCAGGGCATGATATGTGAAAACCTATGTATCCTTGTTCAAGTCATCTGGACTCTAAACCCAGCAACTTTGCTGCCCCTCGGACCTGGACAACCTGATCACAACCGTATTGAAGTCATGGATGAAGTGTTCTCCAGCAGACCAGACCTAACAGACCAGCCTCTCAAGGATGCTGATGCAGAGTACTTCACAGGTGGAAGCAGTTTTACAAAAGGTGGGGTATGTTTTGCTGGATATGCAGTGGTCACTCTGGACTCTCCTGTCGAGGCAGACCTCAGCCTCAGGTAACCTCAGCACAAAAAGTAAAACTTATTGCTTTAATTCAAGCACCTCAGTTGACAGCAGGAGTCTGTGTGGATATTTACAGACTCAAAATACCCTTCATGTTCCTAGGGCCTTATGTAGGCTAATTAACTCAGGAGAGACAAAAAGGGGGGGGGGACATGATGTATGGGCAAGAAATTCTTAAACTTTTGGATTGCACTGTGGTCTCCCAGGAAGGTTGTGATTATATATTGCCAAGGTCATCGAAAGGGAAACACTGTGGTTTCTCAGGGCAACAGGAGAGCTGACAGCGAGGCTGGGTAAGCTGTCTACAAAAAACGGAAAGAAAATCCAGTCCCAGGTTTAAATGCTGCCCTTCTGCCTGGCTGACCTTCTAACAGAATGGGAGCCAACATACTCCCAACGTGAAAGTAAATGATATAAGACTGAACAAGAAAATTTTCTCCCAGGTGGATGGTGGAGATTTTCTGATGGCCAGCATAGCCATCCCGGAGATTCTAACCCCAGCCTTTATCGGACAGTTTCGCAGGAAAACATGTTGGACATACAGCACTTGAGACAGTTCTGAGTCACATTTCTATGTCCTCGGGCTCACAAGCAACACTTGGATGATCTGCAAACAATGTGAGGTTTGTGCTCACAACAATCCTTGTCAGGGGCCAGAGCTCCCACCAGGAATCCAAACTGTAGGAGGAGCACCTTTTGAAGACTTGGAAGTAAACTTCACTGAACTACCATGCTCACGGGGCTATAAGTAACTTTTGGTTTTGTGTGTTCCCACTCTGACTAGGAAGCCTTTCCCACCAGCACTGAAAAGGCTAAGGAGATACTAGGATGCTTCTCTGGGAAATTATTCCCAGATTTGGTGTCCCAGAAATAATTATTGGCTCAGACAATGGGCCAACTTTTGGACAGAAGTGATTCGATTACTGACCAAGAGTTTAAATATCAGATGAAAGTTACATACTGCATATAGGCTACAGAGTTCTGGTAAAGTTAAAAGGATGAACAGGACTTTAAGGCTCAATTGTGTAAGCTATGTCAGGAGACTTACATTGTGATGAACTTCTCCCTATTACACTGTTGAGGATTAGATCCAATCCTACTAGGAGAGGTGGATTCTTTTCTTTTGAGATAATATATTGAAGTGGCACCCTG
>NW_026006344.1:0-5038 GCF_001458135.2 Marmota marmota marmota
GCCCAAAATAAAATTTTCTTCTAAATTGTTCTTGTCAAAGTATTTTAGTTACAGAAGAAACTAAAAAAAACAAAAAAAAAGATTAACACAGATTTTAAGTAATTCTACATTTTACTTCTCCTTTCTTGCAAAGGGACACAGGAAGTAAAAACAAATCCCCAATATAACATCAAATCATTGAGTGGGAAAATATTTTCTTTTCTTTCCTTTTTTTTTCCTACTGGAAATTGAAACATGTGCTTAATCACTGAGGCACATCACCAGCCCTTTTTATATCTTGTTTAGAGACTGGGTCTCCATGAGTTGATTAGACCCTTGCTAAGTTTCTGAAGCTGGCTTTGAACTTGAGATCATTCTGCCTCAGCCTCTGGAGCCTCTGAGATAATAGGCATGCATCATGGAAAACATTTTCTTAGAAACTACATCCCTCTCTCTTCCCAGGGATTCAGTGAACATCATGGAAAACATTTTCATAGAAAATACCTCCCTCTCAGCAAATTGACAGTCAATGGATCCAACAAGAATATTTGACCTTTTCTCTAGAGCAGTGTCTCAGGATTGCATTACAATATGGATACAAAGAAATAATACAAGGTTATCTGAACATGATCCTCAAAAGTTAATAATGGAAGAGGAGAGCCTAATTCTTAATTATGAAATGACATGGCCACTCATTGATAAATAAAACCTGGGCTAATAAACATCTCACACTTTTCAGTTAATCTAGATCAGTAGATGGGGAATGGCTAAACATAATGAAGAGAGAAGCTTCAAGATGTGGACAAGGGTATGAAGAGGGGTAACAAATCCCCCTCCTGTGGACCAAGGAAGACATTTTAAATGACGGATAATAAAATATTATACTTTGTCTTTAACATTTATTATATCAGAGAACACAGAATTTGAAAATTAACAATCCCATAGATGTTTCTTAAGCACATTAGCAGTTGAGAACAGTGATTTCTAATAGTTAATTAGCAAGCCATCCAGTTTCTTTCAAACAGTATTTAACTCAGTTACAATTTTGAAATGTACTAAAAAAAATCACTATATTGTCAGATGAAGTTCTTATGCCCTGATAGATGTTCCTTGTATTTAATTGAAGATAAATTCTTATTCTTTAAGAATGCTAATATTAATATCCTGCAGTAAATATGGGTCCCTGAAAAAAAGTTGTTCTGTCAGGCAAACATCCTATTTCTGTAATAGGTGGAACTCAGTGATGATCTTTTAAAAATATACTAACTGCAAAGTGTCTTTTCAGCTTATTAGCCCATTTATTGATGAGGTTATTTGGGTTTTTTTAGTGTTAAGTTTTTTGAGTTCTTTGTATATCCTGGAGATTAGTGTTCTATCTGAGTTGCATGTGGAAAAGATTTTTCTCCCATGCTGTAGGCTCTCTCTTTATGTTATTGTTTTCTCTGCTGAGCAGAAGATTTTTAGTTTGAATCTATTCCATTTATTGATTCTTAATTTTGCTCTTTGTGCTTTAGCAGTCTTGTTAAGGAAGTCAGGTCTTAAGGCAACATGGTGAAGATTTGGGGCTACTTTTTCTTCTATTAGGCGCAGGGTCTCTGTTCTAGTGTCCAAGTCTTGATCCACTTTGAGTTGACTTTTGTGCAGCATGAGAGATAGAGGTTTAATTTCATATTGTTATATATGGAGTCCCGGTTTTCCTAGCACCATTTGTTAAATAGGCTGTATTTTCTCCAACGTATGTTTTTAGCAACTTTGTCTAGTATGAGATAACCATATTCATGTTGTTTGTCTCTGTGTATTTTATTTTGTACCATTGGTCTACATTTCAATTTTGGTGCTAATACCATGCTGCTTTTGTTACTACTGCTCTGTAGCATAGTTTAAGGTCTGATATTGTGATGCCTCCTGCTTCACTCTTCTTGCTAAGGATTGGATTGCTTTGGCTATTTTGGGTTTCTTATTTTTCCAAATGAATTTCATGATTGCTTTTTATAGTTCTGTGAAAAATGTCATCAGGATTTTAATAGGAATTGCATAAAATCTATATGGCAGTTTTGGTAGTATGGGCATTTTGCCAATATTAATTCTATCTATCCAAGAGCACAGGAGATCTTTCCATCTTCTAAGGTCTTCTTCAATTTCTTTCTTTAGTGTGCTGTAGTTTTCATTGTATAGATCTTTCACCTCTTTTTTGAGTTTGATTCCCAAGATTTTTATTTTTGTGGCTATTGTGAATGGGGTAGTTTTCCTAATTTCTTTTTCAGTGACTTCATCACTTCTGTGTAGAAATGCATTTGATTTATTGGTACTGATAGAAGAAGAAATACAATCAATCAACAAATATATAAAAAATGTTCAATTCCTCTAGCAATTAGACAAATGTAAATTAAAACTACTCTAAGATTTCGTCTTCAGTCAGAATGGCAATTTTATCAACAATACAAGCAATAATAAATATTGGCAAGGAAAACTCATACATTGTTGGTGGGACTGCAAATTGGTGCAACCATTCTGGAAAGCAGTATGGATATTCCTAAGAAACTTAGAATGGAACCACCATTTGACCCAGAAATCCCACTCCTTGGGCTATACTCAAATGACTTAAAATTAGCATATATAGTGATACAGCCACATCAATGTTTATGGCAGCTTGATTCACAATAAACTGTGGAACCAACCTAGATGCCCTTCAACAGATGAATAGAGAAACTCTGGTATATATACACAATGAACTATTACTCAACCTTAAAGAAGAATAAAATTATGGTACATGCCAGTAAATGGATGGAACTAGAGAATATTACGGTAAGTGAAATAAGCCAAACCCCCAAAACCAAAGGCCAAATGTTTTCTCTGATAATTGGATGCTTATCCACATTGGGGGTTAGGGGACAATAAATAAACTTTTGATTGTGCAGAGGGGAGTGAGGGAAGTGGTGAGGTGGTGGGGATGGGAAGGATGGTAGAATGAAACAGACATTATTACCCTATAGACATGTGTGGTTACATTACTAGTGGCACTCATTACCATGTAGAGTCCATTTGGGTACAATGTGTCAAAATGCATTCTACTGTCATGTATAAACAAATTTTAAAAAGGGGATTTGCAAAACTGTTAAACAATGTCACTGTTCTCACCACATTTTGTTTTGAAATAGAGATAGTTTTGTAAAATTAGAAATGTGTTTCTCATATAAGCATGCAAAAGTTTTATTATTATTTTAAAAAATACATGATGAATAAATATTTTTAAAATGCTTCAGTCATAAATTACAGTATGGTGAACACTGATGGATATAACCCCCCAAAATAAAAAACTCTGGATTTCTCAATAATTTTTAAGACTCCAAACAGGGTCCTTAGACCATAATGCGTGAGAACTGCTCGTCTAAATTTGTAACAGTTTTAAATTAAACTAACAAATTGGTAAATGAAATATGTTTCTAACTCAAAAAAAGTACTAACTGCAAAAACATGAACTATATAAAATAACTGGGACTTTCAATAAGTGTGATTTAATTAAATTATTATTCTAATATTATTAAAAACAAAACAACAGTTTGTTGTAAATTTAGAATGATGTATAGTAAATCACATTGATTGTTTTAACCACATATGAAATACCAAATATGCATGTCTTAGGAAGTTGTGATTTAAATTTATTTTATTTTTTAAGAAACAGTTGTATTTATTCATTCTCTTAAGTGAACTATGTCAAATTTGATAATGTTTTTGTGTAATTTGATGTATTTAAATATATATTGTAAATGTTTACATATACTATGATGTCTATCTTGGATTCCTATGTTTTCAGCTGGCCACATTTTTGGAAATTTGTTTTCCTTTTGCAAATTTAGTGTGTCATTTATAAGGATGCAATTGCTGTATCTGAATTCACAAATAAACCTATAAAAGGGCAGAAGATGAAAACATTAACAGAAAATTAGGTGAATACTCTCTGCTTCTGAGATAACTTAGGATCTGTTAGTTTTCTAATAACTGCTGTGACAAATTGTTACAAACTGTGGACTTAAATCAGTAGAAATCTCTTAGTTTGAAGTTCTGAAATCTGAAAATAAGACTTTGGCAGACATGTACTTCCTTGATAGGTCCTATGTAGACTGCCCCATGACTCTCTCCCAACTTCTGATGAATGCCTCCAATCCTTGGAATTCCGTGGTTCACAGCCCACTTTATCATTTTCTATGTTTTTCTTGACATCACTTCCTTCTAGGTATTCTGTTTTTTTTTTTTTTCTGTTTGAATTCTCCCTCTTCCCTTCTCTTATGAGGACAATTCTTCAATTTATAATAAACCTCCAAAATTCAGGATTATCTCCAGTTTTTCAAGATCTTTATCATTCTTCAGATATTCCTTTTTTAAATAAGATACCATTCATATGTTTCAGAAATTTGATGAGACATCTTTTATAAGGCAGCAATACTCAACTGTGTGATATGAATGAGATATAGAATGCTCCCTAATTAACAGCTAAATACAATTCAGCTATCACTAATTGTTGGCAATTCTTTTTCTGTGTTTGGGGAAACTACTGAAACTACAGGCCATTTGGGCTCTTATTTCATGGATAAGTGACTTCCTAGACAATTAAGCACATGCAATACAATAATTGCAGAGAGCCCCTTCACTGTCAGATGTCTCCTTAAATGTACAAATGATATAGTGAAAAATGAAAAACAGATGAGTTTCTTTGGAGAGAAGCAATTTCTGAGATATATTTTGTTATTATTCTTTTTTTTGATCCTAATATCATTTTGCATTGTTATATGCAAATTTATTTATTTATTTTTCTATTTTTTTATATATTTTCCTTTTTTTTAAATTTTTTATTGTTGGTTGTTCAAAACATTACAAATTTCTTGACATATCATATTCCACACTTTGATTCAAGTGGGTTATGAACTCCCACCTTCACCCCATACACAGATTGCAGAATCACATCAGTTACACATCCATTGATTTACATATTGCCATACTAGTGTCTGTTGTGCTCCACTGCCTTTCCCATCCTCCACCATCCCCCCTCCCCACCTCTCCC
>NW_026006345.1:0-5038 GCF_001458135.2 Marmota marmota marmota
AGGAGTGATTAAATTAATAATATTTGTACATACTTATGGGTATAGTACAGATTTTGATACATGTATAAAATGTGTAATGATCAAATCAGAGTAATTAGCGTTTTCATCCCCTCAAACATTAGTTATTTCTGTTGGGAACATATGGATTATTATAGTTATTTTGAAATCTAAATTTTGTAGGCTATTGTTACCCTACTACTCTATAGAACATAGGGACTAATTCCACCAGTTTGTATTTTTGGTGTCCCTTCGTAGCCTTCTTACATCCTCTGGTCCCTCTACCCTTCTAAGTTTCCACAAATGAGTAAGAACATGTGGTGTTTGTCTTTCTATGCCTGGCTTAATTTGCTTAACATAACCCATCAATTCCATCCACTTTGACAGAAATGACAAGACTCCATTCTTTTCATGACTAAATAATATTCTTCTGTGTATGTTGTTTTCTTTATCCATTCATCCATTGATGAACAATATCTTTGTTGATTCTATATCTTCGCTATGGTGAATAGTGCTACCCTAAACTTGGAAGTGCAGGTGGTGTCTATGATGTAATAATTTCATTTTTGTTAGTTACATACCCAGTAGTGAGAGTGCTAGATCATGTGAAAATATTATTTTTAGTTTGAGGAATCTCCATGCTGTCTTTCATAATGGTTGTGCTAATTTGCACTTTCACCAACCATGTATAGGAGTTTTCATTTCTCCACATTCTTGCCAGCATTGGTTATTTTTTTTCTTTTATAATAGCCATTCTATCTCATTGTGGTTTTGATTTGCATTCGCTAAATTATTGATAAAACTGAGTGCTTTAGCCATTTGAATGTCATCTTTTGAGAAATGCCTGTCCTGATCATTTGCCTGTTTTTAAATCAAAAGTATTTTGAGGTTTTTTTTTTTCTGTTAAGTTGTTTTGGCTCAATATATATTCTGTTTGACAATCCTTGTCAGATGAACTATTTTACAAATAGTTTCTCCCATCCTTCTGGTTGTCTCTGAATTCTGTTGATTGTTCCCTTTGCTGTATAGCAGCATTATATCCATTTTTACTTATCTTGTCTATGGGGTCTTATCCAAGCCTTGCCTAGACCAATGTTTTAGTCAGCCTTTTCACTGCTGTCACCAAAGGACATGAAAAGATCAATTAGAGGAGGAAAAGTTTATTTGGGGGCTCACAGCTTCAGAGGTCTCAGTTCATATACAGCTGGCTTCAATCCTCAGGGCTTCAGGAAGGCAGAACATCATGGCCGAGTGTGTGGCAGAGGAAAGCAACTGGGAACAAGGTACCAGGAAGCAGAGAGTTTCACTTAACAATGACAAAATATAAACCCCAAAGGTAGGCCTCCAGATACCCCCTTCCTCCAGCCACACCCTACCTAGCTACAGTCATCACACAGTTAATCCCTATCAGGGAATTAATGCACTGATTAGGTTAAGACAGTCAACCCAATCATTTTACCTCTAAACCTCCTTGCATTTTCTCACACATGAGCTTTTGAGGACACTTCACATCTAAACCATAATAACCAATGCTTTAAGTGTTCCCTCTGTGTTTTCTTATTGTAACTTCATAGTGTCAAGTCGTACAACTAGATCTTTGATTCATTTTGAGTTAATTTTGTATATGGTACAAGGTAGGAGTTTAATTTCACTCTTCTGCATGTGGATAGCCAGTTTTCTCGGCACCATATATTGAAGAGATTCCCCTTTCTTCAGTGCTTCTTACTGCATTTGTTAAAAGGAAAAAAAATCAATAAGCTCTCTCTATGTGGATTATTTTGTGGATTCTCTGTTCTGTTCCATTGTTCTTTGTATCAGTTTTTATGCCAGTATCATGCTCTTTGGTTACTTAGCTTTTATAGTATGATCTGAAGTCAGATATTGGGATACTTCTAGGGTATTTGTTTTGTTTTCTTGTTGATGTTGTTTTTCCTTGGGATTGCTTTGGCTATTCTGGGTCTTTTGTGGTTCCATATGAATTTCAGAATTTTTTTTCTATTTCTATAAAGAATATCATTGATTTCTCCCCCTTGCTTTTTTTCCCCTTTCCCCTCACTTCCTCTTGTATGTAATTTTGTATAACCCTGAGGGTCTCCTTCCATTTCCATGCAATTTCCCTTCTCTTTCCTTTTCCCTCCCACCTCTCACCCCTGTTTAATGTTAATCTTCTTCTCATGCTCTTCCTCCCAACTCTGTTCTTAGTTACTCTCCTTATATCAAAGAAAACACTTGGCATTTGTTTTTTAGGGATTGGCTAGCTTCACTTAGCATAATCTGTTCTAATGCCATCCATTTCCCTGCAAATTCTATGATTTTGTCATTTTTTAATGCAGAGTAATACTCCATTGTGTATAAATGCCACATTTTTTTAATCCATTCGTCTATTGAAGGGCATCTAGGTTGGTTCCACAGTCTTGCTATTGTGAATTGTGCTGCTATGAACATGGATGTAGCAGTGTCCCTGTAGCATGCTCTTTTTAGGTCTTTAGGGAATAGACCGAGAAGGGGAATAGCTGGGTCAAATGGTGGTTCCATTCCCAGCTTTCCAAGAAATCTCCATACTGCTTTCCAAATTGGCTGCACCAATTTGCAGTCCCACCAGCAATGTACAAGTGTACCCTTTTCCCCACATCCTCGCCAGCACTTGTTGTTTGACTTCATAATGGCTGCCAATCTTACTGGAGTGAGATGGTATCTTAGGGTGGTTTTGATTTGCATTTCACTGACTGCTACAGTGGATGGGGTAGAGAGAGAAGATGGTAGGGGAGGGGATGGGGGATAGTAGAGGATAGGAAAGGTAGCAGAATACAACAGACACTAGTATAGCAATATGTAAAACAGTGGATGTGTAACCGATGTGATGCTGCAATCTGTATACGGGGTAAAAATGGGAGTTCATAACCCACTTGAATCAAAGTGTGAAATATGATTTGTCAAGAACTATGCAATGTTTTGAACAACCAACAATAAAAATTTAAAAAAAAACAAAATATATACCCTATTAAAAAAAGAATATCATTGATATTTTAATGGGGATTACACTGAAGATGTAGTATGATCATTTTAAGAATATTCATTGTTCCTGTTCATGAACATGGTATATCTTCCCCCCAACTCACACACACTTTTTATTTTTTATGTTTGTCCTCTTGAATATTTTTATTCAGTGTTTTAACTTAATTTTTAAATATCTTTTACTGTTGAGTGGGCCTTGTTTAGGGATAGACTTACTTTATTGTGATGTTATTATTTTTACATTTTCCTTCATATAGTTTGGTAAAATTTGTTGATGATTTTGATGGCTGTCCATGAGGGACACGGCCAGCCATCAAATTTATTTATGAGAATAATAAAAGTATTATTCACGAAAAGAGTTGGGCAGTATTATTTTCTAATTCTGGAAGAGATAGTGTAGAATTTCTATTTTTTTTTTTTACATCTATTTGCCAGAATTCATTAAGGAAACCATGAGGGTTTAGTGTTTCCTTTGTTGGAAGGTTTTTAATTCTATATTGAATGTCTTTTATACATACATTTTTTTTTCAGCTTGCATATTTCTCCTTGAATGTGTTTGGGTAGTTTGTGTCTTTAAATAAATCGATCCATTTCATCCAGTTGATATCGCCTCACTTATTGTTACTATTGGTCGTTTGTGCTCCTCTATCATTTTGGCCAAACTAGCTTAATATTTCACAGTTCTTTTGAGCTTTTTCAATGAACCAGCTATTATTATTAGTTTTTCTCTATAGATTTTGTTTTTAATTTCATTCCACTCTGCCTTTATCTGTAATTTTTTTTTCTTTGTTTGGGTCTATCCCATGCATGCATGGCTGAGGTTGAGCCTGGGACTTGCTTCCATTTATGATATAGATTCAAGGGATCACCTCCAATTTTCCTCTCTTTAGGATTTCCCCATATTCTCTGGTCCCAGAGGGTCCCCCCCCCCTTGTCCTGCCTCCCTCTGACCATATGTTTCTTCTTTTAAATTCTTTGCACATTTCTCAGTTACTATATCTGCCTTTAAGTTGAAGCAAAAAAGAGAAAGTGGGATAAAAGCTAGATTTCCAAATTACACTTCATACATTCTTCAAACCTCAGGGCATCTTTTTCTGATTTGTCTGTTGAGAGTGGCAGGCTTTTCTCATGCCACTGTAGATGTCCCTACCATATCAGTGCATCTTCACAATTCCATCTGTTCTGAGGGACAGACTTGGTGGGGTGGTGAGGAAGATGGATGATAATAAGCAGGTATTTCCCTTGCAACTTCCAATTCTCAGGAGTTCCCCCCACTGCCCCACTCCTTTTTTTTGCATATGTCCAGAAACAGGAGAAACAGATTGTTTCAGAGTTTCTGCCACCAATGCCCATGCCCAACTCTGGCTACCAGACTTGTCTTTGACGAAACAGAAAACACAGTGGTACTGGCCAGTCTTTAAGTTTTTACTTCCACCATCATCCACCTACATTTTTCTTTTTAGGATCTTGGTGTAGCTGTCTTTTGTATTCTGCCAAAATAATGTGGTTGCATTATGTGGAGAGAGCGTCTAGTGGGGTTGCTCGGTTTAGGTCAGCACTACGAGATCTCAACATCAAACACTTGAAGCCAAATTTTACTTAGAAGACTGAAGAGTTATTGGAAATTGAAATTAAAAAGATAGTATATTTTTAAAAGTTGGAGACATTTGAGGTAAGTTGGAATACTGAACTATAGTGTCCCGTGCAGTGGCACTTGCCTGTTATCCAAGCAATTGGGGAGGCTGAGATGGGAAATCATGAATTCAAAGCCAGTCTCAGCAAAAAGCGAGGTGCTAAAAGCAAGGTGCTAAGCAACTCAGTGAGACCCTGACTCTATATAAAATACAAAATAGGGCTGGGATGTGGCTCAGTGGTTGAGTGCCCCTGAGTTCAATCCCTGGTACCCACCCTCCAAAAAATAAAAATAAAAAATAAATCTTTTTCCTCACCAAAAAACAAACTGGAGTCTCAAAAAAAAAAAAAAAAAAAAAAAAAAAAAAAAAAAAAAAAAAAAAAAAAAAAAAAA
>NW_026006346.1:0-5036 GCF_001458135.2 Marmota marmota marmota
GAGAACCCTCAGTGTATTTTGCTTGCCCTCTGGTAGCCATGCTCCCGGTAGCTGGTGCAAGAGACCTCAGTTATCAGCACTGATGGGAGCGGAAGCCGGGGGTCCCGCGCCCCAGGTCCCGTGCCACTCCCCGCTGTGTGGAGAGGGAAGACTAGGGGGTTACACACCTGCCGCCGCCGGTTTCAATGAAGTTATCTCCTCCGCCACATTCTGGTGACGTCAGTTCTCTGCCACTCCTGATTCCCTCGGTCTGACTATCACACTCATGGGAGAGCTGGGAGGGGCCCTTAAGGTTTCCCTGCTGTGTGGAGAGGGAGGGCTAGGGGGTTACACAATGGTTGCCACCGGTTTCAATGAAGTTGTCTCCTCCGCTGTATTCTGGTGATGTCAGTTCTCTGCCATGGTGGTATCCCATGCAAATGGCAACAGTTCATTCCTTTGCCGGGTGACCAATGCAATGGGTGGGTCCTGACTGGCTCTCCCAAGACCTGTCTCAATCGTGTGGCCACTGCCTATGAAGGCTCGGTTGGTATTAACCTCCGCAGGTTCAGAAGGGCTGACCAGTTGTTTCTGTGGGATCATTTAGCACTGAGTCTCAGCGGTTTGTCTGCGAGACGCAGGTGAAAGGGAGCCTGAATTCAGCCGATCCGGGCTCAGTGTGTGTTCTGAGAGGCACAGATTTTTTGCCCCAGATCCAAGTCAGCTCAGCATTGCCTTGTGATCCTGAGCAAACAGCATTTAGATGGTTTAAGACTCCCTATGCCCGCGCAGCTGAAGAGGTCAGAGACTTGATCTCCCTGCACCCGCTGCCATGCTGGATCTCCCTGAGATCCATTTTAAATATGGAAGAATTCATTTGTATTTATATGCAATCTATATACACAGATGAAGGCAATCTTGAGAAATATTGTCAGTGCATTTTGATTATAATCCATCAGAGCAGCTAAGTGTAGAATTTTTCACTTGTAGCATCACATTAGTATTAAAAAAATTTCAGATTTCAGAGCTTTTTTGATTAAGGATGCTCAACCTGTAAGGATATTTTGAGCTTTTGGAGGAAAGACTTCAATTCTGCATTAAAAGCATAGCTATAAATGTTGCCTATAGTTGTTCATAGTGCTTTCTTATATTATCCTGAGTTCTGATGCATTTGATGTGTATGCTATTTTTTTGGTCTGTAAAGATTATTAATTTTGGAAATGTAAAAGTAATCCAGACTTGGTGAAGTATCAGAACTAAGAATTAACACAAAATTCTCAGGATAAAGAGTACTTATAACAGTGGTGGGAAAAACCCACAGAAATATTTTATTTGTATTAGTGAACTTCACATTTCTAAGGTATGTATGTTCAGTATGTTTCAAAATTTAGTTAACCTTTAAGAAGCTCTGAAGAAAAGGCATATTGTTATATCAAAGTGAAATTGTATTCTATGTTCAATGGAAAGCATAAGCAATATTAAGAGTGCCTTTTTCAAGAAAGTTAATTAGAAACTTATAATTTCCCAAAGAAATCAGACTATTCTGAAGAACAAATAGAAAACATTAAAGCAGTTTAAGTGTAATGATAAAAGACAATTAAGTCTTTAAGAAATCAAAATGTTTTAACCATGGTTTTCTCTAAACTAAAGATATCCTCATCTATGCTTAGCATACTAATGGCTAGACAAGAAGTGAATCCCCTTCAAGAGGGATAATTAAACTAGATGTAAATTAGAATTCTGCTTTAACAAATGCCTTTAGGTCTTAATATAAATCCAATATCTTTTCAAACTGTCATATTTAGAATTCCTAAGCCTTAGAGGAGACACAGAGGGCACTGGTAAAAATGGGTAGACTGAAGAAGCATTATATATGGTGGGATTGGAAAATCTGTCAGATTTGTTTGAAGAAAAAACAGTAGACTTACATTTAGATAACTAATTTCCTAGTCTAATATGAGAAGTAAACACTTCAGTATTGTGATTACAATAAGTGTATTTTGAATAAATGCTTAAATTTTTACCTGAGCAAAAGTATGCATATAATACACATAAATACAAAATAACCTTCAATATGTACTGAGTATTCAAATAATCATTTAAGAATTTATTTCACAGAAAAATAACCTCTGAATATGGTTATTTTTTAATTAAGATTTACATCATGCAAATTGTTTCAAAAGCTTTCTGGATGTAGCCATTTTAACTACTGATCTCAAGATCTTAGTATCGTCATATATATTGAACTTTGGTTACTACATGCAGAGAATTAGGAGGCTGACCGAAATAATGACTGGTACTTTCTGTTATTTTATACAGACAGAAACCGAGTTCAATACTTCTCATTAATATTCTTTCAACCATTAGATTGTATTGTATATGTAACACTAACACCACCCTCCCTTCCCATACCAATTGTAATATGTAATAATTTCATTTTCTATACTTTTCTGCATTTTCTGCTTTATTTATTCATTTATTTTTGAATTTAGAAATGTGCCTTCTTATTGCCTACATCTTAAGACCTTCCTTAATATGAACTATTATAATAAGTGAGAAAATACATTCTGTAAAATATGGTTCTGTCTATTGCTAAATAAAAATGCCCAATACCAAAGGAAACAAAAAAAATAAAATAACAAAGGATCTACAAAAACCTAAAAAACTAGTGAAACCCTAAGGAACTTAATGACACCCTGTCTCAAAATTTTTAAAAATAAAGAAGACTGGGGATGTACCTCAGTGATCAAGTGCTCCTGGGTTCAATATCTAGTACTAAAAGCAAAACAAAAACAAAAACAAAAACAACAACAACAAAAAAAACAAACATACATAGACAAAAAAGAATAAAAAATTAAGTTCTTACCAATCAGTAATTACCTGTAATGAAAATGAATTAAGTATGCAATTGAAAGACATAGATGACAGACAGATAAGAAAACAAGCTCCAACTAAATGCTGACTACAAAGATTCTTTTCATCTTTAAAGACCGAAAGGGAAGGGATGGAAAAAGACTGTCCAAAAAAGAATGGAAACCAAAGGAGAACAGGATTAACAAAACTTACACCGGTTACAATAAACTTTAAGTCAAAAATCATAAAATTGAATAAAAAAATCATTATATAATGATGATGCCAACTTCACCATGGATATAATAATTGTAAATTAGATAAAAAATATTAAAAGTCCTGAAGAGAGAGAATACAATAAAAGTAAGGTACTTCTAAACTCCATTTTCACCAATAGTCTGATTGTCCAAACAGAATTATCTATAAGGAAACATTGTTCTTCAGTTACACTTAAGACCAAGAGGACCTAAGAGACGGTCATAAAACACTATCTCAAAGCATTGGCATACACATTCTTCTTAAGCACACAGAAGACATTCTCCATGAAATATCATGTGTTAGCCCATAAAACTATTTCTAACTATTTTAAGGAGTTTGAAGTCATATCATGTAAACTTTTCTGAATGAAGTGGTATGAAATCAATAATGACAGGAGAAATTTACAAAGATTCCAAGTGCATGGAAATTAAGCAATATGTTGTTGTTTGAACAACCAATGAATCAAATAAAAATAATACTAAAAATATATTGAGACCAAAAAAAGATGAACATGCAACATTCCAAAGCTTGTGCAGAAGCAAATTAAGCTGAGACTGGAAATCCAATAAAAAATTATAATTTTAGCTATTTTAAAAGATAGTCAAAAATCATTAGATAGATTAAGAAAAAGGTAAAACTTCAAATAAACATAATCATATGTAAAAGAGGAGATACCACAGAAATACAAAGGACAATAAGGTTACTATGCATAATTCATGCTTGTAATTAGATAATCTAGAAGAAATATATAATTTCTTAGAGCCTTACAACCTATCAAGACAGAACCATAAAGAAATAGAAAATCAGAACAAACCAAAAAGAAGTAAGGAGATAATAATCAATAACAACCCAAAGGACTTTAAATCACATACTACAGTGACACAGCCACATCATTGTATACAGCAGCTCAATTAGCAATAGCCAAGCTATGCAACCAACCTGGATGCCCTTTAACAGATGAATGAATTAAAAAACTGTGGCATATATGTACAATTGAATATTACTCAACTGTAATGAAATTATGACATTTATCAGTAAGTGGATGGAACTTGTCAATATCATGCTAAGTGAAATAAGTCAGTCTCAAAAAAAGCAAGGGTCGAATATTCTCTCTGAGATATGGATGCTAACTCATTACAAGAAAGAGTAAGGAGGAGAAGTATAGAATTTTATTTGATTAGACAAAGGGGAATAAAGAAAAGGGAGGGAAATTGAAATAAGAAAGTAGAATGAATCATACATAACTTTCCTATGTTTACATATGGGTACATGACTAGGGTAACTCCACATTGTTTAACAACAAGAATGGGATCAAAATTTTAATGACTTGCACTCCATGTATATCTAATATATCAAAACACACCCTAATGTCATACAGATCTTAAAACAAAAATATTTTTAAAAGGCCTTATATGAAAAGCCTTCAATGAACCTCATACCCAATGGTGAAAAGTTGAAAGCCGGGTGGGTATTCATTTTCATCACATTTTTTTTCAGCACAGTACTGCAGTCTTAGTCATAATAATTATGTGAAGAAGTGAAATTGTCACTATTTGTTCCATTAACAAAACTACTGGAACTAATTAGATAATTTTATAAAGTTGTAAAATACAAAATCAACACCAAAAATTAATGTTTCTATGTACTAATAATGAACTATGTGATAAAATCTCATGAACACAATCTCTTATAAAACTAGAAAATTTTAAATACATCTGAATACTTTCAACCAATGAAATGAAAGACCTGCCACTGAAAACTGCAAAACACTGATGAAAGTAGCTGAGAAAAACAAATAAGTGGAAAGATATGTTTATGGATTGGAAAAATTACTATTGTTAAAAGGTTCAAAGAGAGCTACAGAGTCACTGCAATTCCTTATCAAATTTCTAATGTTATTTTTCATGGAAATATTATAAACAATTCTGAAATTCCCATAGAATTATTTT
>NW_026006347.1:0-5035 GCF_001458135.2 Marmota marmota marmota
CGTTTTTTTTTTTTTTTTTTTTTCTTTACTTTGGTACGCAGAATGGGATTTAATTTCTGCACACTGAAGACTTCGTTGTTAGGTGAAATGCATGGTTCCTCATGAAAGGGACTCAAGGAGCCCTTAAGTGTGGAGGGCAGCTAAGGAACATTCCTGCTGAAGAAAAGCTCTCTTCCTAAGGGGCCTGAACCAAAGAGAGCTTTCATTCTTTCTTCCCTCTTCTTCCTTTTACCTCTCATCATCTTTCCTTCCTCTCATCTTTTTTGCCCTTCTTCTTTTCTTTTTCTCTAACTAATTTCTACTGATTATTACCAAGTAACAAGTCCTGGGTAAGGCCTTAAATAAACAGGTATCATATTTCTTATTGGCTTAATTACTTTGATTCTCAGCTTTGTGCTTTTCCTGAGATGAACAGGGTCTAGTATTGAATGATTCCAAGTTGTCTCCCACACATCAGGGTCTGTTGGTAGAGGACCACAGGTAATAAGAAAGTTCCATGTGAGACTTCTCATCTTCTTAGCTACCTCTGGGAATAACTTTTATGGGATATTTGTTAGCAGCTATTTTGAAAAAGATAATACTGGTAAAAAAGTTATTTCTTATACTGACTCTCCCCACCCCACCCAACTTCCCATCCCCACTCGCTAGAGAAGCCTAGTTTTCTTAACGTTTCTCTGGTTAAAATGGAATCATGGAATTATTCCTTTGGAGTCCACAGAAGCCTTTCACTGACTTGGCCTCTGTAGTCAGAGCCAAGAAAAACCATAAGAGGGAACTACAGCACCTTCCCCCATCAGCACACTACTCTAACTGCTGCTCAGTTAGACCAGCAGCCAAGATTCTCCTGGTAAGAGCATTTACAGTATTGAGCACATTTCAGATGAGTTCTGATCTTCCATTGCATGACAGAAAATAGTTCCAGGTTCTCAGGAATGAGGCTGTACATGCCTCCATGTCCAGTAGATATTGTTCTTTACTCAACAGATTTTTAAACTCATCTCTAATCATCTCATTTTAAACATAAGATACCGCTAAATGGAAAATATATACATATATAAACATATCCTGAGGAAGAAATTAAAACTTGGACTGGTTATGCTAGCATAATTTTAGAATGGAGTCTTATTTCAGCCTTGTAAATTATTTTCTTTTTCAGATACCAAAGCCTGGCAAACAACTTTAAATGTAAGAATCAGGTTTTATGTTCCACATTATATGATTTTTCAAATTATCAACCAATGGGATGAATTTAGGCAAATATTAAAGGGGCGTCATTCTCAAAGCAATCTGACCATCATCATTACAGAAAGAAGGTGCCTTACTAGTCGAAAGGCCAAGAGAGAGGGCACTAACTAGAAAAACAGAAATACAGCAAACACCGACATTTATTTCCCATTAAAATATTTATTTATTTATTTATTTATTTATTTATATTTAAATATTTATTTATTTATTTATTAAAATATGTATTTATTTCCCATTAAAATGGCTAGCTAGCATTCTTGGTTATTGCCCATAAAATCATTTTAGTGAAAAACTAAACCACTGTTTTAGGAGTTTATTTATATTCTGCCAATACATATGGAAAATAACTTTTAAAAAAATCTGCTTAATGATGTAGTAAATTCACTGTGCTAAAGTTGGATTCCAATTTCAGTCACATGATTCACTAATCATGAAATAATAAGTAACAATATCAATAAATAGAAAAAACTTTCATTTGGATTGTGCCTCAAATGTACAATTTTTTTCATATACACTATCATTCAATTTCATCAGATGCTTCCTGGGACCCAGTTTTCTTATCTGGAAAATGGGGATAATAACTCCTATTCTATTTCACAGAACTACTATTAGGATGAAAGAAATTAAGTAACTGCATTTAGAACCACAGAGCACTATATGGTAGTATTAGAACCATTTGTGGGAAGTGTGCCATGTAAACAATACTAAGGGTCAAGAAAAAAAATAAGACTTGAGCTAATTTGACATTGTGTGAACCTTGGGGCACCATATCAAGACTTCTTAAATATTTCATATCCATGCACAATTTCTGGGTCTCCAACAAATTAATAACATTAACCACAGGTCTGTGGATTAAATAAATGCTGGCTGCAGATGCATTTCACAGTCTTATATCTAAGAAAGTTAAGTTAGTGCTGGGCACGTAGCATACCCCATAATCTCAGTGGCTTGGGAGGCTGAGGCAAGAGGATTGCAAGTTCAAAGCCAGCCTTAACAATTTGGTGAGAGCTAAGCAACTTAGCAAGACCCTGTCTCAAATTTTAAAACAAATTTAAGGGGGGGAGGTGTTGAGGATATGGCTCCTTGGTTGAGAATTCCTGAGCTCAATCAATCCCTGGTTAAAAAAAAAAATTAAATTGAGCTAGTATTGGATGATTCCAAGTTGTCTCCCACACATCAAGGCTGTGAAAGATGTTAGAAAATATGCATTTACAGGAAGTTTTATTTTTCTCTTGGGAAATGACTACAGCAATTTTCTCTGACATTTCCAAACACTATCTCTTACATGTGCTGAAAATGACAACAGAAGGAAACTAGATGTGGTCATGCACATAACAGAGTTCCCTGTTACATTCTTCTCTTTACCTTCTCAAAACATTTTTTTTTTCCAGCCTGAGACACATACTCCACACACGCCCTGTAGTCAGGAAAATCTATAGACGCTTAAATGCCTGGAAGCATTTCTCTTTCAGTTTTCAATAGCTTTATCTTTGTGCTGAAATAAAATGCTTTTTAATCAGAATCCCCTTTCTCAGCACCTAGCAATGTATACAGATGGAACCTGTCCAATCCAAGCAGAAAACTCAGAAAAAAAACCCAAAGATTCTCAAAACATGACAGAGATAAAAATGCATTTACCTGGGCAATTATGTCCGTAATTTCTGAATAACTATGGCATCTTCTCACACAGGATCGAGCTAAAAAGTCTTCAATCAGCCGTGTTCCAATGCCATAGCCCCTGTGGATGAAGGAAGGAGTGTGGTCTGCACACGTGGATAACAAATAAACCAAATATAATGAGTCAAATGGCCTTTGACAGTGGGCTTTGTATCTGTCCCACAGAAGCAGAGAGCAACAGATCCAGGAAATATTAACTAGTCTCCTCTAAGCATAGGAGCCTGACTAGAGTGAGACTGGAAAACTTGACAGTGGCAGTTGAGAAAAGCTTAGGGCACCATATCAAGACTTTAAAAGAAAGTTAAACTAGCATTAAAAGATATTTCCAGTATTTTCTATTTATCCTTATGCAGAGCCATAGACTTAGCCACTAGAACAGCGATGGTATCTGTAGCCTAATGTTACCTACCAACAGAAACAGACTGAGATTCTAGCCCTCTTGTCTGCTTTGGGTGTGGCCCCTGGGTGCTCACTCTTAGCACAGTTAGGAGGGCAGGCTCTGACAGATGGAAAACAAGGATCAGAGAAATACTTTTCATTGCTAGTGAAGGTCTTAGCAGTTGGGACTCTGAATTTTACTGTATGTGTGAGTGAGTGAGCCAGGAGAATAGCCAATTAAGAAAACTCATGTCTCTTTCTAGAGAAGCTGGAATGATGGAGCTTGGGGTGGAGGCGCTGTTATCTGTTAATGGTACCCCAAGTAAGTGGTTTGGACAGTGCCTGAAGTACAATTCTGAAAGCCTTTATTGATATGTGATAACACAACTGAATATGTGGCTAAGATGGTTAAGCACACTCCTTGAAACTGTGAAATTTCTGAAAGGGACACCAAAAAAAAAAAAAAAATCAGTCTCTTTCATATAAGAACTTGCAATTCAATTGAAGAAATAGAACCTTAAGGGTGAAAAATAAAGGAATGCTGTTTTTGTCAAACTAATGGGGAAAAAAGTCTTTAATTTCATAGCCACAAGTACATACACAAGTAAAATGATTTGGGTGGAGCAGCAGAGGGCCCAAAAAACTAAAGACATTACAGTTTTTAGAGGTAGTGATTGTTTCAGAGGATCTAAAAAAAAAAAGCATGAGATCATTGGTGACTTGGGGGAGATGGATTTGATGTCAGAGTGAGCACTAAATCTAGTGAGAAGTTCTATTTATATTTATGAGTGGATAGAAATAGTCCATTTAGCTTACTTGAGACTTCTGAGGAAAAAATGGTTTATAATTCTAACCAGGATGTGTTCACACTGAAAAGATACTTGAAAAACAGAACATTTACTTTAAAAGAAAGTTAAACTAGTTTTAAAAGATATTTCCAGTATTTTCTATTTAACATTATGCAGAGCCATAGACTTAGCCACTGGAACAGCGATGGGAAGCCAGAGGTTATGAGCAGGGCTTTATACTGCATGTCTTGCTTTGGTCAAAGAATATGATTCTACAAAGTAGATATTTATAAATCAATTTAAAAATATAAGACACTCCCAGAAGCTATTAAAGAAATTCAAGTGTGATTTTTTTTCATAAAGCCTTCCTACAGCCTCTCCAAATTTATTTTTAAATTAATATTTCATTCACATTTGTTAAAATGTGCACTCAATTAGTTCACCAAACGTATTTTTTAGTTAAATCAGCTTCTTAATTTTCTTCAGCTACTCCACAAAACAATGCAAATGTAATGTAAGTCAAATAAATGGATAACTTTTGGGAATGCTACTACTGTCAGATGTTGAAGTGTGACCACAGGCAAAAACAGCTTTAGCAGCTCCCACAGCTGTAGACAGTTCAGCTGAGGAAGAAACTGCAATGACCATTTGTGGGTAATTGGGATGTTTGCTGCTTTTTGAACACTTCCAAATAATTAATAAGAAATATAAAGAAACGAGAGAGAGATTCAACTGTCATATATAACTAAACAGAACAAATTTTAAAAATTAGAGGGGGGAAATGGGGAGTGGAGGGGGCAGGCTTGTATACCAAAATGAAAAGGAATTTTCCAAAAAGAAAAAATGAGAATATATATATGGAGGAACAAGAGTTAAATTTTTTAAAAAATTTCAAGCTTTCTCTTCTTCCTCTTCTCCTCCTCCTCCTCCTCCTCCTCCTCCTCCTC
>NW_026006348.1:0-1093 GCF_001458135.2 Marmota marmota marmota
TAAAAGCATGATGGTAATATCCCTTTGAAAGCTATTGTATTGTTAGCCCTGCCTGACAGTGGGAGGGCCTCCCAGTGTTATAGATTAATGCTGTGAAAACACTGACATTTTCTTTGTTACATTGCTGTTGTTCTACTTGCAAAGTCAATTACACAATGTTGGAGCTCAGTTACCCAGTTGACTTTGGATGTAGCAGTGTCTTTCACTGTCTTCTTAAAGATATAATTTTGTATTGTTATTGTTGCTTTTTTTTCTCCTTTTCCTTTTGAACCTGCCTCCCTCCCTGGTTACCCCCCCTTCCATGTGCTAACCGCACCCCCCCATGCCCCCTCCCCATAGTCTGAACATGTGTGCAAGGCAAACACTCTGGTTTTAATTGTGACCATCCAAATTCAAAGAGCGCTACATCATTATCTCTGAATTCTTCTGCTCATTCACATCTCAGTAGCTTTTTATTGATACAGTGACTACAGCAGCCAAGATACATAAAAAACCCATCCAACGAGATTATAGTGTTGATAATCTCTTATCAAGTGGGTTGTTCTCTGGATTGGGGGTCACTAAGGTTGGCAAATTCAGAGCTTGCTTTTTAAATATTTTTCCTCCTCCCACTTCCTAGAGCCTGCAATTCGAGCTGAATCAGATTCCCTGGTAGATGGGACCCTGGCAAACAGTTTATTATTATTATTATTATTATTATTATTATTATTATTATTATTAGAGATGTAGCATTCAGCTAGAGTCATTGAGTTTGGGGTTTAGGATCCTGAATGGCCTTTTGTCACGGATGGAAGTGGTCTCATAGGAGAAGCATGCAGTCCATTCTCCCACTGCAGATGACAAATCGGGTTATAAGATGTTGTTCTGAGGGGATTCCAATCTGCCTTTTTGGGCAAACTTGGACTTGGGAAGGATTTACATCCCTGTGTGAAATCTGCTACTGAATGGAAGGAAGCCTCGACATATCTAAAGCTGAAAATGGTTCCAGAGGGTGTTTTTATTTACCTGCCATCTTCACCATCCCTCCCTTCTCCAGAACATCTGAAAGTCCTGAGTTCCCTAACCTGGTCACAGAAGAGGCAGTCACCTGGAG
>NW_026006348.1:3420-5035 GCF_001458135.2 Marmota marmota marmota
TCACCTGAGGTGGAGGCTGCAGAGAGCGCTGTGTTCTCTGGGGATTCGTGAGCAGTACACCTGTTCTTGGTGTCCCAAAAGAGTGTCTGCAGATGCCCTGTTCCCCCCAGAGGGACAGTGGTCAGCCAGAGCCCTGGGCATGTATATTGGGAAGATTCAGGCCTTTACTGTTTTTGCCTTTGAATCTCTCAGAATCCTGAAAACCACAGAAAAGGGACCCTAGAGTTCCTTCATTCAGATGTGTGTGTGTGTGTGTGTGTGTGTGTGTGTGTGGACCTGAACACTGCTGTTCTCAGGGAGCTCTCTTTCTCTCTCTGTGCCACATCCATGCATCTTTAATTTCACACATCCATCTGCAATCTGGCTCCCACAATTTAGGTGCGTGGGTACTCGTTCCACCTGTTGGGGCCACAGAGAACCACTCAGGTTCCCAGTCCCCAAAGCAACCCTGTGGAGAGCTGGTCAGGCTGGTCCTGCCTTCCTCATGGGAGAGCACCTTGCCTGGCACAGGGCAGCCTGGGGGGGCCTCCAGGACCTCATGCTCCATCACAGATGAGGACCCAAGCTGGGATTCTGGACTACTGTGTTTAAAAATAAAAGGACTTCTGAACTGAATGAGTGAAGGTGTAAACTGTTGAGGGAATGAACTGGTTAGCAAGTGAGTAAGTGAATGAATGATCAAGTTGTGGCTAATGAATTTCTAAGAGAAACAGCAAGTGGGTGAGCTCCCAGGCAGCACTTGGGCTCCTGTGGGTGTTACTCTCTCTCGTCTCTTCCGCCTTTTTTCCTGCTCAGGAGGTGAGGCTGCCAGCCCTCGTGCCCCAGAGCTAGGGGTGGCTTGTGCCATCCTCTTCCTTCTCAGGTGCTCCATGTGGTGAGATGGTAGTTGCTGCTCATGAGGGGCCTTTGCCCTGTATGGTCCTAGGCTTGAAAAATAGTCTTTTAAAAATGATAAAAGCAATATGAGATTTTTATATTAATTTGAGATAAAACAGAATGCTTGACTCAATAAATTCCCATCCTGCTGCTTATATTCATCCTGCCACAGAGATTCAGGGGTCAGACAGGACATCCTTAACTGGCTTGGTGCTGGCCAGTGCTGGGCAGTTCAGCTACCATTGAGTGGCCTTCAGGACCCTCCTCATCTTTCAGGGAGGGTTTGCCCCAGGATTAGCACTAAGAGTGAGGGGTAGGGTCGGGAGAAGGAAGCAGGAGGGAGGAAATGGGCAGTGCTTGCAGGGAAACCTGCTGCCCAGAGTAAAAAACCAAGGCTCACTCTGAGCTGGCAGAGTGGTGCATGCTTATGATCCCAGCAAGTTATCTCAGGAGTCTGAGGCAGGAGGATTGCAAATTTGAGGCAAGCCTTGGCATTTTAGTGATGCCCTTAACAATTTAGCCAGATCCTATCTAAAAATAAAAAAAATAAATAAAAAGGGCTAGGGATGTAGCTAGGTGGAAAAGCACCTCTGCATTCAATAATCCCCAGTTCTGTAAAAAAAATAAATAAATAAAAATAAACGAACAACCCTATCTCCAAGGTGAGGCTCAAAATGCTTTATTTTTCTTGTGAGGGATGGCTGTGGGTTGCAGGCAATGTGTTCCATGATCTGGGGAG
>NW_026006349.1:0-5034 GCF_001458135.2 Marmota marmota marmota
AAAAAAAAAAAAAAAACAAAGGGCTGGGGATGTGGCTCAAGCGGTAGCGCACTCGCCTGGTATGTGTGCGGCCCGGGTTCGATCCTCAGCACCACATACAAACAAAGGTGTTGTGTCCGCTGAAAACTAAAAAATAAATATTAAAAGAAAGTTCTCTCTCACACTCTCTCTTTAAAAAAAAAAAAGAGTATTTAGTAATACTAGTCAGTGCTCAGGCCTCTGTTTGACCACAGAATCCCTTCCTGCTTCTAGGACTCAGTTTCCAGGTCCCCTATATTTTTGCATATTCACTACATCTGTTCCCCCTTTATCTGCCTACTACCAGCTCCTTGGCTCAGCCTCACTATCCTTCTGTGTGTAAATTAGCAAACTTCTCAACTATCACTGACACATTTCATTCTAAAGCATAGTTATAAACGTCACTCTTTGCGAGTAAAAATCCTAAAAACCTTCTTTTTTTTTTTTTTTTTTTTGTACTAGGGATTGAACCCAGGGGTGCTTAACCACTGAGCCACAAATATCTCCAGTCCTCTTTTATATTTTATTTTGAGACAGGGTCTTACTGAGTTACTTAGGGCCTTGATAAATTGCTGGGGCTGACCTTGAACTCTCAATCCTCCTGCCTCAGCCTCCTGAGTTGCTGGGATTACGGGCATGTGCCACCACCACCCTGGCTCCTTATTTTTCTCTTTTCTTTTTATCTCCCCCATCTCCACTTGCAAAGATGATGGAGCCCAGGGGCACTCTACCATGAGCTACATCCCCAGCCCTTTTAATTTTGGACAGGATGCTGCTAAATTGCCCGGGCGGTCCTCAAATTTGCCATCCTCCTGCCTCAGCCTCCCAAGTAGCTGGGATTACAGGCAGGCAGCCAGAGTGCTGCACGTACCCGAGCTCAGTAGTAGGGCATCCCTGGGTCCAGTCCCCAGTACTGCAAAAAATAACAACAATAATAATTGCATGCATTCATGAGTTAAAGTGTGAATATTGGCTTTAACATGTTGATGGCGATGACATTGACTGAAGTAGGAAATAGTGGGAGGAGCAGATTTTTCTTTTTGTTTGTATGTGGGTGGGGCAGTTGGTTAACAAATTCACAAGTTTAGGAATTGTGGGATTTGAGAAACCACATCCAGTTTGAGCTGTCTGGCAGGCATTATATAATTTGGGTCTGAAATCAGGAGAGAGGGCCTATGAATCGTGAAAGCCACAGAAGTAGATAAGAGGACCTAAACAGAGAGCAGAGACAAGCACAGAGACACCAACATGCAGAGGACAAGCCAGGTGTGGTGGTGCACCTGCAACCCAGCCACTCTCAAGGCTGAGGCAGCAGGGGTTGCAAGCTTGTGACCAGCCAGGGCAACTCAGCGAGACCCTGCCTCAAACTTTTAAAATAAAAGAGCTAGGGGTGGAGTACAGTTCAGTGGGAGAGTGCCCCTGGGTTCAATCTTCAGGGACACCCAGTAAATAAATAAATACACAAAACTAATGTGAACTGTAAGATGAAATGAAAGAGGAAGATATTCCACTACAATCACACTTCAGCATGTGCAATTTGGAGGGTAGAAAGAGCTCCTCTTTCCTACGATCTGTTATAGAATAGTGGACCAAAAAATGTGGTCTAGAAATGTGTGTGTCTGTTTACCTGCACAGTTTTAAAATAATTGATTGCCAACACTTAAAAACCATGAGATTTCAAATAAATGTGGATTTCCAGCTTCTTAAAACTTGGAAAATGTTGCTGGGCACGATGGCACATGTCTGTTATCCCAGCAATTCAGGAGGCTGTGGCAGGAGGATCACAAGTTCAAAGCCAGCCTCAGCAAAAGTAAGGTGCTAAGCAACTCGGTGAGACCCTGTCTCTAAATAAGATACAAAATAGGGCTGGGATATGGCTCGGTGGTTGAGTGCCCCTGAGTTCAATTCCTGGTACCGCTGCCCCCCCCCCCAAAAAAAAAATAAATTAGAAAATGTGGCCACATTCACAATGGTAATGTGAGCCAGCTGACTTCTTTAGATGGGCCATGGCCACTCCAGGTCCATGATTTAGTCTCCAATGCTTACCTCGGGCCACTTTGCTCATTTATGTTATCATATTATCTGCTTACTCATCTAGGCATTTGGGTCTGTCTCTATTGCTTTTTTTTTGGGGGGGGGGGTCCTGGGAATTAAACTCAGGAGTTATTTACCACTGAGCTACATCCCCAGCCTTTTTAATTTTTACTTTAAAACAAGATCTCACTAAGTAGCCCAGGCTGGCTTCAAACTGGCAATCCTCCTGCCTCAGCCTCTGGAATTGTCACTCTTCCTGTTATTACCTCTCAGATCCTTCTATGTTGCTTTTAGTGTCTTCTTGTATTGAATAACTGGACTTGTACTCTCAATCTTCTACACATTTTATTATTGAGTTTACACAAAATTACTTCCAACTCAGTATTACAAAATCATCAAATGTTGGAGTTGGAAGAGAATTTAGGGATCAGATAGTTCAATCTTCTCAGTTTATAGAATACACCTGGTAACAGAATCCTGTAACTTTAGAGTTGGTTTTTTTTTTTTGTGTGTGTGTGTGTGTATGTGTGTTTGTGTGTGCGTGTGTGTGTGTGTGTGTGTGTGTATGTATCGGAATTTTTGTTTGGTGGCTCTTGGGGGTAGAAGGGTACAAGTCATGCAAATAAACATTTTTTTATACATCAGGGGAAATTCATGATTCTTAAATATTACTATCTACAATTTTTGTTAAAACCATAGAACTTTAGAGATTAATGGACTAAATTGATAAATCAGAAAGTTGAGCCCGGCCAGTTGCTCAGGGTTTCGCTAAATTGGTGGGCCTGCCCTTGAGCCTGCGCTCCTGTTTCGTGCTGAGTATTCTAAGGGAATATAAACTTGAAAATGGCAAGATATGTGTGGATCACTTGTTTTACTTCACTCCAACTTATTTTTTTCTCATCTCTAAAACTAAGAAAGAGAAATTAAGAAGGAAGGAAGGGAAGGAGAGAGAGAAAGGGGGGGAAAGTAAGGAAAAGGGCAGGGAAGAAAGAAAACCTGTTCTGTTGATCTGACAGAGTGACTGTGAGTCGGATAAACAACATAGGCAATATATCATTTTTTTTTTTCTGGTACTGGGAATTGAACCCAGGAGCACTTAACCACTGAGCCATATCCCCAGCCTTTTTCGTGTTTTTATTTAGAGACGGGGCTCAGGGCCTTGCTAAGTTGCTGAGGCTGGCTTCGAACTTATAATCCTGTTGCTCAGCCTCCTGAGCCATTGCAATTACAGGCACATGCCAGCTTCCTAACCCTTTAGTCCATGTGAGACTCTCCAGAGCAACAAGGTTGTTGAGGTGATGTTGCTGTTGTCACTTTGTGTGATAGTTTACTGCCTACTAAGTTAATATCTTGGTCTCTTCCCATTTCTATATCATTAGGACTAAGATTGTTAAGTGTTCTGAAGTACGGAGTGAGCCATTTTATTTGTATGTTCTCTTGCCCACAAGCAAATGTTTTAAAAGGGAAGAGGATCATACAAAAAAGAAACTTACTCATTAGGTGTATATAAAATTGTACATTTTCTTCTTTTGACTCAAAGGTGCTATGATAACTTGGTCAAAATTACTCATTTTATATATGCTGCCTTTTATTATAAACTTCATCTCCTTTGTTATCATAAAAATCCTGCACCCTTATTCTTTAATGTACATATATGATTTCCACATAAATACTCGATATCAGTGATTTGCACTAATGACAAGATTAGACTAATTAGCCGCTGACCAAATCTCTTGGTAAGAACAACTAGAAGATTAAATAAAAATACATAAGAAAAAAAAAAAGAAAATGGCAAGATATATGTGTTCTACAGGAATTCATAAGGTGGGTGTGACATACACACCCAGATATAACCTTTTAAATCTTAAGTGCCATCACCCCCACTAGACACAAGCAGGGAGGCAGAGTCGTCATCGGACTGGGGAACTGGGCAGCCTGGTTCCAGGCTACTGCACGGTGACTCGCAGTGTCCCGGGACTCCACTCGGCTTTACAACCCGTCTGGAGGAGTTTTGTGCAACAATCCAGGGAGAATGGATCTAAACTCAGTGTAACGTGAAACATCAGCGCTCACGCGTTGGCTCTGCACAAAGACCCAAGCCAAGGGCTCCTCCGCCGTTTGGGACGGTCTTGTTGCCCGAGGGCAGGGACCGAAATCCCCCGTTTTTCTAGATCTCCCAGGCAGCGCCCGGTCCGGATGCAGTGATGACGGAGACAAGGGATCTGGGAAAACTGAATACAAGATCCCGGGTTCTAACTCCGCCTCGATGTGAGCAAAGAGTTGGAGGCACTTGGAGCAGCGCATGCGCGCCTCGTCCCCCAAGCCCTGGAGAGACGCAGCCCAAATTGGTTTGCCCCGCTCGGGTTTTTCCCACACGGGAACTTGCTCTTTTGTGTACGCATGCGTCCTATCCAGGCTTCGGTTGGTTACTGCTCCCGTCCGTCATTGAAAGAGCCAATAGAGAGAGCCCGAAGAGCACTTCCCGCCCAGCAGAGGAATGTTTGGGGTCTTTGTCCACAGGCACGCCTACTCGGGGAGTAGTTGGGGCGTCTATCTTGGCGCCTTTGGGGAGGGGCGCTGGGCCACGCTGCAGTACCGCTATCCCGTTGGCTACGTCGTGGCGGGGAAACGAAGCGACAGAGAGGGGACGGGTGGAAAGGGCAAGAGCAGCCCTTAGAACAGTGCCCGAAGGCCAGCGGCCAGCCGTTGATTAAACACCTCTGGGGCCCGGGGTGCCGCGACTGCGGTGACCTCTGCCGTCTGGGAGGCTTACAGTGTGGGGAAGGCTAGTGAGACAAGTGACGGTCGCACGCCTTCCACCTCCTCGACGCGCTTTCGCCTTAGATGGAAATTCTCTTTCCAACCTCGGAGCCGCTCCGTCGTCCCGCCCGGCCCTGGCTGGCAGGGCAGGGATTGGGCGGCACGAGCGGCACCAGCCTCCTCTGCACCGGGCGTGGTGACGGGTCTCCGCGGGGCCCGGCG
>NW_026006350.1:0-5033 GCF_001458135.2 Marmota marmota marmota
CTCTGGATGCCAGGTTTTTGTTTGATGCATTTTGAAAACTATCTGTATTAATTTTCTGTTGCCGCCAGGACAAATTACCAAGCCCATGATGTCTTAGAACAATGTCCACTCGCTGCAGCACGGGTAGGGGGTCAGCCGTCCTAAGTGGCTTCCTGGATTACAAGCGAATTGCAGACACTCCTCCAAGATTGCTGGTCATTGCCTGGATATAGCTCCTTGTGATCGCGGGTCCAAGGTCCCATTTCCCTGATGCATGGCGCCCTCCATTTCTAGCCAACACTGGCACACCAAGCTCTTGTCATGCTTTAAATCTCTCTCATTTCCTCTTCCGCCACCAAAGAAAGGTCTCTGCTTGTAAAGGCTTGTGGATCAGTTTAAGCCCACCAGGAAATCTGAGGGTAATGTTTCTATTTCAGGTTAAATAATCAGCAGCCTTGGTCGCATCTGCAACATCCCATTTGTCATGACTATAACATGTTCATGGATGTGAAACTAGGAAACAGAGGTCCGGGTGAGGATTCTGCCCACCATACTTCCTGTTCCAGGGTCAGTAATTAACAGAGGAGACGAAATCCTCCTAGGTTGGAAAGTCTCTTTCCAGGCCTGGTTAGTCAGGAGAGGGGGTTAAACTAACCCGGCCTAGCAGCACCCTTGATCCTTGCACCCCTGGTGCCATGTCCTCCTCTAACCACCATCTAGGAAGAGCAGGGTAAGGCCCTTTGGGAAAGGTCCTGGCCCAAATAGGAGGCCTGCGCTGGCCGACCCTCTTCTTAGCTGTGGAGGGGACCAAGGGCTACCTGGCAATCAGATGCTTCCTCCATGCCAGCGCTGCCCTGGGTACACATCGTCCCTTTAGTCTCTCCAGCAACCTCAGCTTTGGCATTATGAGGATTCATTTGAGGGCCAACAGTTGTCACTGGACTGTGGTCCCGCACCCACCAGCCACCATGGCAAGTAGTTTGTAAAAAAGTTCCCTCCAACCACGCCCAGAGACGTGTTTGGAGAAGGCAACTAAGCAAAGCCTCACCCTCTCCCTGTGTTCTAGAGATGCCAAGGGCCATGGTCCAGGTGATGGCTGTCTGCCCAGCTGACCCAATGTGCCTGCCGCCTGCTCCCAAGGGCCATGTGGACACAGGGCCCAGGCCTTACCCTGGTCTGTGATTTTCAAACCTTTTCAGGTGAGAGTGGGTTTAGAAACCTCTGGAGCTGAGACACAGACATTTGGCTGGTAGTTGGGGGGTGTGCATCAGGGAGGAGCAGGTCCCCTCCTGAACCTACCTGCCTCGGCAGCTTTGAGGGACCTCTGAGTAGCAAGTAGTAAAGACATCCAAGGCCACACTCCTTCCACACCCTTCTAAGGCCCCCATGGCTCCTAAAGGATGCTCTAATTTTTTTTTTTTAAGAGAGAGAGAGAATCTTTTTTTTTTTAGATGGACACAACACAATGCCTTTATTTTTTATTTTTATTTTTTTAAAGAGAGAGACAGAGAGAGCGAGAGAGAGAATTTTTTAATATTTGTTTTTAAATTTTTGGTGGACACAACATCTTTTTTATTTTTATTTTTATGTGGTGCTGAGGATCGAACCCAGCACCCTGCACATGCCAGGCGAGTGCGTTACTGCTTGAGCCACATCCCCACCCCAACAATGCCTTTATTTTTATGTGGTGCTGAGAATCAAACCCGGGTCCTGCACACGCTAGGCGAGCGCTCTACCGCTAAGCCACAATCCCGGCCCAGGATGCTCTAATTCTTGTAGTTGATTATTGATCTATGAGACAACCCATTCTGATAGAAAAATGTTGTGAAATAGTTGATGTGAAATGTTGTGAAACAGAGCAGGGTGTCACCAACACAGAGCTCTAGGACAAGTAGACAGGTGATATGGAGGCTAAAGAAAGGTCACAGAGAGGAGCTGAAATAGTGAGCCCTCAAATTTTGGGGGCACTTTGAAGAGTAAGCCCTAACTTGACTCAGAGGTCTTGGAAGGAACAGAGTCTGTGGTCACCCGTGTTTGGGGAAGGTGCTTGCTAAGCCAGCTCGGAGGCTCACGATGCACGTCGCTGTGTAAGGGCCCTGGACTTCCTTGGAGTAAAGAATATGATTAACTTGCTCTTTTCATCACTCACACCCACTCGCACACACACAGTGCTTATTCTTTCGCTATTTCAATAATGGGATGAGCTGAATATATTGTTTTCAAACCTGCTTTCTTCATTTAATGCAGATCATAAACATTTTCCAAGCCATTAGCTATTTTTCTCAAACATTTTCCTTAATAGCTGTAGTAATATTCCATTTCATAGTTATATCATAATTTATGTCCCCAAATCCTATTATAATATTTTTTAGGTTACTCCCCACCACATACTTTTTAAACCCCACATATAAACCTAGCTAAATGGTTTAGAGTTGAATTTATGCCGACATTTGTGATCACATCCTTAGGATTTTTCTTTTGTAGTGGCATTTCTGAGTCAAAAGATAGATGGATTTTGCGTTTCTGGACACACATTGCCCTGGTGAGTCTTTACAGTGATGTAAGCTTACTCTTTTATTCTGACATAGCTTTATGCAGAAGTTGCCAGAATAGCACTAGGAACTTTCCCCTGACCATCGGAGGTAGCATGCAGTCAGGTGACCCTTTCCCCACGAACACTTGACAGTTTCTTGCAAACAAGGTCATTCTCCAGCGGAGCTGTGGTGTGGCCCGGGGAGGCAGGACGTTACTGTGGACCCCTCACTGTTCTCTGGTTCTGGGACTCTCTCAGGGTCTACCAGTTGACCAGTAATGCTCTTCAGATCACAGTGGCTCAGTCTGTGTCCATGAGTCACATTTATTGTCCTCTCTTTCTCAGTTTCCACTCTTCAACAATTTCCAAACCTTTTTCCTTTCCTGAAATTGACCCTTTGGAGATAGAATGATGTGGGAGGCCCTCAATTTTGGTTTGTTTGATGCTTCTTCATGATCAGGTCCATGTCATTCACACTTAGATGGATAGCGCAGGAGCAGCCTCGCTGTCCTTGCTGCATCTGGGCAGCTGCTGTCTTCAAATTTTCACCTACTGTTTTAGCCCATTGATTTGGCGGATGCATTAATTATTATTATGGGAGTTGAGAAAAATGGTGATTTTCTAATTCCATTATTCTTCCCACATTTATTCGTTGTCTCTCAAATTGAATAAAGAAAACTTTATTCTCCCTATTGATCTATTCATCGATTCTCTTTTATTTGGAGGGTTATGATTCATTGTAGCATTACTCATTACTGTGGCCTGTGGAAGGCCTTCCTACCTGGTTTTTATGTCCTTTGTCCTTATGATTTAAGTCCTTTTTAATTCTCCGACACACAAGCTGCTCCAGGCTGTTCACCTCACAGATTCTTTCTTTTGCTGAGAAGAAACTTTTTAGTTTGAATCCATCCCATTTATTGATTCTTGATTTTAAATCTTGTGCTGTGGAAGTCCTATTAAGGAAGTTGGGGCCTGATCCCACATGATGGAGATTAGGGCCTACTTTTTCTTCTATTAGACACAGGGTCTCTGGTTTTATTCCTAGGTCCTTGATCCATTTTGAATTGAGTTTTGTGCATGGTGAGAGATAGGGGTTTAATTTCATTTTTTTGCATATGGATTTCCAGTTTTCCCAGCACCATTTGTTGAAGAGGCTATCTTTTCTCCAATGCATGTTTTTGGCACCTTTGTCTAATATAAGATAATTGTAATTTTGTGGGTTAATCTCTGTGTCCTCTGTTCTGTACCATTGGTCTACCAGTCTGTTTTGGTGCCAATACCATACTGTTTTCGTTACTATTGCTCTGTAGTATAGTTTAAGGTCACCTGCTTCACTCTTCCTGCTAAGGATTGCTTTAGCTATTCTGGGTCTTTTATTTTTCCAGATGAATTTCACGATTGCTTTTTCTATTTTTATGAGGAATGCCATTGGGATTTTGATCTGAATTGCATTAAATCTGTACAGTGCTTTTGGAAGTGTGGTCACTTTGTTAATATTAATTCTGCCTATCCATGAGCAAGGTAAATCTTTCCATCTTCTAAGGTCTTCTTTGATTTCTCTCTTTAGGGTTCTGTAGTTTTCATTGTATAGATCTTTAACCTCTTTCGTTAAGTTGATTTCCAAGTATATGTATATTTTTTGAGGCTATTGTAAATGGGGTGGCTTTCCTCATTTCCCTCTCAGAGGATTTGTCACTGATATACAGAAATGCCTTTAATTTATGGGTGTTGATATTATAACTTGTTACTTTGCTGAATTCATTTACTAATTCTAGAAGTTTTCTGGTGGAACTTTTAGGGTCTTCTAGGTATAGAATCATATCATCAGCAAATGGTGCCAATTTGAGTTCTTCTTTTCCTATGTGTATCCCTTTAATTTCTTTTGTCTAATTGCTCTGGCCAGCATTTCAAGAACTATGTTAAATGGAAGTGGTGAAAGAGGGCATCCCTGTCTTGTTCCAGTCTTTAAAGGGAATGTCTTCAATTTTTCTTCATTTAGAATGATGTTGGCCTGGGGCTTAGTATAAATAGCCTCTATGATGTTTAGGTATGCTTCTGTTATCCCTAGTTTTTCTAGTGTTTTGAACAGGAAGGGGTGCTGTATTTTGTCAAATGCTTTTTTTGCATCTATTAAGATGATCATGTGATCCTTATCTTTAAGTCCATTGATGTGATGAATTACATTTATTGATTTCCGTATGTTGAACCAACCTTGCATTCCTGGGATGAATCCCACTTGATCATGGTACATGATCTTTTTGATATGTTTTGTATTTGATTTGCCAGAATTTTATTGAGAATTTTTTTCATCTATGTTCATTAGATATATTGGTCTTGTATTTTCTTTCTTTCTTTCTTTCCTTCCTCCCTCCCCTCCCCTCCCCTCCCCATCCCCTCCTCTCTCTCTTTCTTCCTTCCTTCCTTCCTTCCTTCCTTTCTTTCTTTCTTTCTTTCTTTCTTTCTTTCTTTCTTTCTTTCTTTCTTTCTTTCTTTCTTTCTTTCTTTCTTTCTTTCTTTCTTT
>NW_026006351.1:0-10147 GCF_001458135.2 Marmota marmota marmota
TAACCCTAACCCTAACACAAACCCTAATACAAACTCTAACTCTAACACTAATCGTAACACTAACCCTAATCCTAACAGCAACCCTAACACCAACACTAACACAAATCTAACGCTAACCCTAATCCTAACTGTAACCCTAACCCTAATACTAAGCCTAACCCTAACACAAACGCTACCACTAACCCTATCACTAACCCTAAACCTATATTTAACCCAAAGCCTAACCCTAAACCTAACCCTACACCTAAAAGTAAACCTAACCCAAACCCTACTTAACCCTAAAACTTACCGTAACTTTAACAATAATCCTAACCCTAAACCTAACAATAACTCTAATGCTAACACCAAACCAAACTTTAATCATAAACCTAACACTAACACTAATCCTAACCGTAACACTAAACCTAAATCTAACCCTAAACATAAGCCTAATGCTAAACCTAATACTAACCCTAAGCCTAACCCTAATGCTAACCCTAACACTAAACCTATCCTTAATCCTAACCCTAAATATAACACTAACGCTAATTCTAACCCTAATTTTAAACCTAAACATAACCCTAACACTAACGCTAACACAAACCCTAACCCTAACCCTAACCCAACCCTATCCCTAACACTAGATCTAACCCTAACACTAATCCTAATGCAAACCCTAAGCCTAACACTAACCCTAACCGTAAACTTAAATTAAATCCTATCTGTAACCCTAAAATACCCTAACCCTAACCCTAACACTAAATATAACACTAACCCTAAACCTAAATCCAACCCTAACTTTAAAAATAAACCTAATCCTAACTCTAACCCAAACACTAATCCTAACCCTAACCGTAACCTTTGGATGACACTAACCATAAGCCTAAACCTAACACTAACATTAACCCTAAACCTAATCCTAACCCTAACTATAACATTTACCATAACCCTAAACCTAAAACTAACTCTAAATTTAACTCTTTACCTATCACTAACACTAACACTATCCTTAACCCTAAACTTAACCCTAACCCAAACACTAACACCAAACCTAAACCTAACTTTAACCCTAACACTCAGGCTAAACCTAACCCTAACACTAATACTAAACCTAATCCTAATCCTATTACTAATCCTAAACCTAATGCTAACCCTAACACAAACCCTAAACCAAACACTAAACCTAAACCTAACCCTAACCCTAACACTAACTCTAACTCAAATTATAACCCTAATCCTAACACTAACCCTAATCCTAACACTAACACTAACTCTATCCATAACCGTAACCCTAACACTTACATTTACCCTAACCCTAATCCTAAGCCTAACTGTAAACCTAACCCTAACCCTAACACAAACCCTAACCCTAACACTAAGCCTAACCTTAATGCTATGTCTAACACTAAAACTAAATATAACATTAATCCTAACCGTAACCCTAACACTAACCCTAACCACTACCCTAACCTTATCACTAACACTAACCCTAAACACATCCCTAAACCTATCACTAACCCTAACCCTAATCCTAAACCTAACCCTAACTCTAACACTAAGCCTAATTCTAACTCTAAACTAACAATAACATTACCCCAACCCTAAAACTACCTGTAAACTTAACACTAACCCTAACCCTAACCCATTCTCTAACACTAATTCGAACCCTAAAACTAACCCTAATACTAAACCTAAACCGAACCCTAACCCTAACTGTAACACTAACCCTCACGCCATGCCTAACAATAATCTTAAACCTATCCCTAACCGTAACACTATCCATAACCCTAACCCAACACTAACCTAATCACTAACACTAAACCTAATCGTAACCCTAACACTTAACCTAACACTCACCCTAACCATAACCCTAACACTAACCATAAACTTAACCCTATCACTTAACCTAACCATAACCCTAACACTAACCCTAAACCTAACACTTACACTAACCCTAACCCTAACACTAAACCTAACCCTAACTCTAACCCTAACCCTAATCTGAACTGTAAGTCTAACCTTTATACTAACCCTAACACTAACACTAAGCCTAAAACGAACCCTAATCCTAACCCTAACACTAAAACTAAACCCAATGGTAACCCACACCCTAACACTAACCCTAACCCTAACCCTATCCCTAACACTATTGCTATCCATAATTCTAACCCTAACTTTAACACTAACACTAAACCTAACCCTAACCCTAACATGAACCTTAACCCTAACCCTAACCCTAACACTAAAACTAACCCTAACCATAAATTTATCACTAATCCTAAGCCTAATGGTAACCCTAACACAAACACTAAACTAACACTAACCCTAAACCTAACGCTAACCCTAATGCAAACCCTACCACTAACACCCTAAGCTTAACCCTAATCATACCTTAAGGTTTAGGGTTAGGATTCATGTTAGGGTTAAGGTTAGTGTTTGTGTTAGCATAAATGTTTGTGTTAGGTTTATTTGTAGGTTTAGGGTGAGTGTTAGTTTTCGGTTTAGGGTTAGTATTAGGTTTAGGGTTAGGGTTAGGGTTAGGTTTATTGTTAGGGTTAGGATTAGAGTTAGGATTAGGATTAGAGTTAGGGTTAGGTTTAGGTATGGTGTTAGTGTATGGATAAGGGTTAGGGTTATAGTTAAGGATAGTGTTAGGGCTAGTGATAGGTTTAGAGTTAGTGATAGGGTTAGGGTTATGGTTACGGTAAGGGTTAAGTTTAGTGTTAGTGTTAGTTTCAGGGTTATGGTTAGTATTAGACTATGGGTTAGGGTTAGGTTAAGGGTTAGGTTTATGATTAGGTTAAGGGTTATAGTTAGTTTTAGGTTAGGATTAGAGGTAGGATTATGGTTAGGGTTCAGGTTAGTGTCCGTGTCAGGTTTGAGTTAGGGATTGTGTTAGGATTATTGTTTGTTATAGGGTTAGGGTTGGGTTAGTGTTAGTGTTAGTTCTAGGGTTAGGGTTTGTGTTAGGGTTAGTGTTAGGGTTAGTATTAGATCTAGGATTAGTGTTAGGCTTAGGGTTACGGTTAGGGTTAGGGTTGAAGTTAGTGTTAGATTTAGGGTTAAGGTTCGTGTTAGGGTTAGGTTTAGGGTTAGTTTTAGGGTTAGTGTTAGTGTTAGGGATAGGGTTAGGTTTAGCAATAGTGTTAGAGTTAGGGTTAGTGGTAGTGTTAGTGTTATGTATAGGGTTAGGTAGTGTGATAGGGTTAGTGTTAGGGTTAGCCTTAGGATTAGGTTTAGCTTTAGTGTTAGGGTTAGAATTATGGTTAGGTTTAGGGTTAGTTTCAGGGATAATGTGAGGATAAGGGTTAAACCTAACCCGAAACTTAACACTCACCGTAAACCTAATGCTAACCATAACCCTAACCCTAACCTAACCCTAATGCTAACGCTTACCCAACCCTAACTGTATTTCTAACCCTAAGACTAACCCTAACACTAACTCTACCCTACCTTCAACACGAACCCTACAACCTAACCATACCACAAAGCCTAACCCTCACCCAAACCCTAACCCTAACACTAACCCTAAACCTAACCCTAAATTTAATCCTAACAAAACCCTAACCCTAACACTAACACTAATCCTAACCCGAACTTGAAACCAAATCCTAACCCTAACTCTAATCCTAACCCTAACAATAAACCTAACCCTAAACCTAAACCTAACCCTCACACTAACCCTAACCCTAAACCTAACACTAACCCTAACCCTAAAACTAACACTCAGCCTAAACCTACAAATAACCCTAACCCAAACACTAATGCTAACCCAAACACTAACCCTAACCCTAACACGAATCCTAACCCTTAACCAAACACTAAACCTAATCTTAACACTAACCCTAATCCTAAACATAACACAAACCCTAACCCTAACAAAACCCTAACCCTAACACTAACCGTAAACCTAAGCCTAACCCTAATCCTAACACTAACCTTAACCCTAAACCTAAAACAAAACTACCCTAACACTAATCCTAACCCTAACTCTAATCCAAACCATAACCATAAGTCTAAACTTAACCCTAATAGTAACACTAACACAAACCCTAACGCTAAGCCTTCAACTAACCCTAACCCTAACCCTAATTTACCCTAACATGAATTCAAACCATAACCCTTAACAGAATCCTAAACCTTAAGCTAAACCTAAACATAAACCAATTCCTAATACTAAGTTTAACCCTAACCCTAACACCAACACTAACCATAACCATAACACAAATCCTAACTCTAATTATAACCCTAATCTTAACCTAACCCTTATTTTAACCCTAAACTAACACTAACCCTAAACCTAACCCTAACTCTAACACTAACCCTAACCCTGTCCCTAAATCTAACCTAAACCTATTTCAAAACCTAACACTAACCCTAACACTAGACCTAATCCAACCCTAAACCTAACCCTAACCCTAACCCTAACACTAACACTAACACTAACCCTCACCTTAATCCTAAAACTATCCCTAACCCAAAACCTAAACCTATCACTTATGCTAACCTTAACCCCGAACCCTCACTCTAACTCAAACCCTCAACCTAATCCTAAACCTAACACTAACCCTAACCTAAAACTAACACTAAACCTAACCCTAACACTAACACTAATGTAACACTAACCCTAACCCTATCCCTAATCATAATTTTAACTTTAACCATAATTGTAATCATAACCATAACCCTAACTGTAACCCTAACAGAAACACAAAATTAACTCTAACACTAAACATAATCCTAACACTAACCCTAACACTAAAACTAACACTAACCCTAAGGCTTACCCTAACCCTAATCCTAACTTTAATCCTAACCCTAACACTAACACTAACACGAATTGTAACCGTAACCCTGATCCAAACCCTAATCCTTACGCTAACCCTAAACCTAACACTAACCGTAACACTAAACCTACCCCTAACACTAACCTTAACCCTAACCCTATACCTAACCCAACACTAATTCTAAGTCTAACCCTAATACTAACCCTAAGCCTCACCCTTACCCTAACCCTAATGCTTACATAAACATAACACTAAACCTAAAACTGAACCTAACACTATCCCTAAACCAAATGTTAACCCTAACTCTTACCCCAATGCTAACCTTATCACTAACCCTAACCCTAAACCTAACTCTGAATCTAACACTAACATTAACCCTAACCATAACCCTAACCTTAACCATAACCCTAACCCTAGATGTAATGCTAAATCTAACCCTAACGATAACCCTAAGCCTCACTATAACCCTAATCCTAACTGTAACCCTAACCCTAACACTAACCCTAACCCTAACACAAACCCTAAACCTAAACCTACCCTAACACTAATTCTAACAATAATCCTAACCCTAACCCTAACTCTAACACTAACCCTAATGATAACCCTACTCTAATCCAAACTCTACATCTAACCCTAAATGTACCCTAAACCTTAACCCTAAATTTCACCCTTATCCTAACCCTAAACCTATAACTAACCCTAACACTAATGCTAACCCTAACCTAGCTATAACCCTAACCCAAACACTAACGCTAACCCTAAACCTAACCCTAACACTAACACTAACTTTAACCCTAACTCTAAACCTAAACCTAAAACAAATGCTAACCCTAACACAAACCCTAAATCTAACCCTATCCATAATTTTACCCTAACACTAATCCTAACACAAACACTAATCCTAAACCTAACCCTAACACCAATCCTAACACTAAACCTAACCCTAACCCTAACCTAACTCTAACCCTAATCCTAAGCCTTATTGTAACCCAAATTATAACACTAACCATAACCCCAACACACACCCTAACACTAAACCTAACACTAACCCTAACACTATCCCTAACCCTAACCCACTAATTGCAACCAAAACCCTAATCCTAACCCTAAAACTTATATTAACCCTAATTCTAACCATAACTCTAACATTAAACCTAACCCTAATTCTGAAACTAACTCTAACCCTAACCCTAACTGAAATTTGAACCCCCACCCTAACCCTAAACCTAAATATAACACAAAACCTATCACAAACCCTAACCCTAACCATAATTGAAACCTAGCCCTAACCAAAACCTAACACTAACCCATACCCTTACATTACCCCTAACACTAACCCTAACCCTAAACCTATCCCTAACTCTAAGCATACCCTAACCCTAACCCTAACTGTAAGAAATACCTTAACCCTAAACCTAACGATAATAATAACCTTAAAACTCTCCCTAAGCCTAACACTAAACCTAAACCTAAACTTAATTCGAACACTAAAAATAACCCTAACCCTAACCCTAAACATAACCCAAACACAAATTCTAAACCTAACCCTAACCCTAACACTAACTCTAAATCTAACCCTACCCTAAACTAATTCTAAGCGTCACCATAAAGTAACCCTAATTCCAAAACTAAACCTAATTCTAATATTATCCCTAAAGCTGACTCTAACACTATCCCAAACACTAATCCTAACCCTAACCATAACACTAAACATAACACTAACCCTAACCATAAACCTAACCGTAAACCTAACACTAACTCTTACCCTAACCCTAACACGAACCCTAATCCTAATCCTAAACCTAATCCTAACCCTAACCCTAATTCTAAGCCTCACCTTATCACTAAGCCTTACTCTAAATCTAACCCTAACCCTACTTCAAACACTATCCCTAAACCTAACTCTAACCTTATCCCAAACACTAAACCTAACTCTAAACCATAACTCTAAATGTAACACTAACCCTAACCATAATCCTAACTCTAAACCTAACACTAACACTAACCCTAACCCTAACACTAAGCCTAATTCTAACCCTAACCCTAACACTAAACTTAACCCTAACACTAACCCTAAACCTAACTTTAACCCTGACACTAACCCTAAAACTAACCAGAATCCTAAGACTAAACCAATCCTTAACCCTAACACTAACCCTAATGTTAACATTAGCACTAACCCTAACTGTAACCGGAAGCCTAAAGTAACCCTAACCCTAACATTAATCATAACCCTAACACAAACTCTAACCCAAAATGTAACCTTAACCCAAACATAACATTAACCCTAGCCATTTCCTAACTTTAACCCTAACCCTATCACTAACACTATACCTAATACTAACCTTAACCCTAATCTTAACACTAACCCTAAATTCAACCCTATCCATATCACTAATCCTAACCCTAACCCTAACACTAACCCTATCCGTAACTCTAAACTTAACCCTAACACTAACACTAACATGAACCTTAAACCTAACCTAACCCTAACGTACACGTAATCATATAACTAACCCTAACCCTAACCCTATGCCTCACTTTAACCCTCTTACTAACCATAACCCCAAACCTAAATCTAATTTTAACCCTAACATAAATCCTAACTATAACACTTACCCTAACAGAAATCATAATTCTAACCCTAATACTAACCCTAACCCTAATCCTAACCCTAACTCTAAAACAAAACATAAACATAACTCACACCCTTACTCTAATTCTAACCCAAAAAGTACCCCAAACGTAATCCTAAATGTAACCCTAAAACTAACCCTAAACTTAACACTAATCCTAACTGTAACACTTACCATAACCCTAATCCTAACCCCAAAATAACCCTAACCTATTCCAAACCCTAACCCTAACCCTAACTCGAATTCTAACCCTAACATTAACTCTAAGTCTAACACTAACCCCAAACCTAACCCTAACCCTTAAACTAACACCTACACTAACCGTAACACTAACTTGAAAGCTAACCATAATTTACCATTAAACATAAACCTAACCCTAACCCTAACCATAACACTAACCCTAAACGTAACCCTAATCATAACCGTAACCCTAATGTAACACTAATACTAATGCTAACCCTTACCATAACAAAAATACTAATCCAAACCTTACCCCGAATCCTAACCTAACCCTAACCCTAAACCTTACATAACCCTAACCATAACCCTAACTCTAACCCTAAAACTAAATCAAACCCAAATCCTAACACTTATTCTTACCCCAACGTTAACCCTATACTAACACTAACTTTCACCCTAACCCTAAACATAACACTAAACTTAACCCTAACTATACCCTAAACCTAACACTAACCCTAAACCTAAACCTAACACTAACCCTAACCCTTATCATAACCCTGAAACTAAATCTAATCCTCACTCTAACTTAATTCTACACATTAAACTATCCCTAACCCTAACCCTAACACAAATCTTAAACCTAACACTAACCATATCACAAATAATTACTCTAACACTAACACTAATACTAACACTAACCCTAATGCTAAAACTAACCCTAAGACAAACCTTAACCTTACATTTATACCTAACCCTCTTCCTAACCGTAACCGTAACCATAAACATAACCCTTACCTAAACTGAACCCTAACTATAACCCTAACATTAACCCTAACTATATTCCTAATCCTAACCCTAACCAGAATTTTAACCCTAGCCCTAACCCTTACCTAAAAGTACCCCAACCCTTACCTGAGCCCTAAACCTAACCAGCTTCCTAACCCTAATGCTAAACCTAATACTAACCCTAATTCAAACCCTAACACTAACCCTAAACCTAACTATATCCCAAACACAGACACTAATGCTAAACCTAACCCTGACCTTAACTTAATACTAACCCTAACCCTAACACTAACCCTAACCCTAAACCTAGCCCTAAACCTAGCCCTAATATTAACTCTAACATTAAAACTAACCCTAACACTAACCCAAAGCCCCACCCTACCCTAACGCTACCCTAAACCTAACCCTGATTCTATCACAAACCATAACCCTACACCTAACCCTAAACCTAACACTAACACCAACACTTACACAAATTATAACCACTACCTTAACCCAAACCCTAAACATTAACCTAACCCGAAACCTAACCTTAACCCTAACCGTAACCCTAACCGTAAATTTAACTCTAACACTAAACCTAACACTAACCCTAAACTTAAACCTAACACTAACTCTGACCAAAACCCTAACCATAACACTACACTTAAGCCTCACCCTAACCCTAACCCTAACACTAACACTAACCTAAACTTAAACCTAACCATAACCATAACCATAACCCTAACCCTAATAGATACCCTAACCCTAATCCTAACCCTAACACTAACCTAACCCTAACCCTAAACCTAACCTTAACCATAACCCTAACACTAACCCTAACTCTAAACCTAATACTAACACTAATGCTAATTCTAAGCTTAAAACTAACATTAACCCTAACCCTAACACATACCCTAACACTAATTCAAAAACAAATCTTAACACTAATGCTTACCCCAGCCCTAACTGTATACTAATCCTAAACCTAACCCTAAACCTAAACCTAACAGTAACCTTAACCCTAATGATACCCTTACCCTAACACTAAAACTAACCATAATTCTAACACTAACCCTAAACCTAATCGTAAATATAATACTAAATCTAAGCCTCACTCTATCCTAATACTAACTATAAAACTATTCCTAAACCTAACCCTAACACAAAATCTAACCCTAACCTAAACCTAACACTAAACCTAGCACTGAACCTAAAGCTAAACATAGCTGTTAATCCTATTCTTACCTCAAAGCTAACGTTATTACTAACCCTAACCCTAAACTTAACTCTAAACCTAACACTAAGCTTAACCCTAACTGTAACCCTAACCCTAACCTTAACCCTAATTCTAACTGTAACCCTAAAACTAGCCCTAACCTTAACCCTAAGCCTCACTATAACCCTATTCCTAACTGTAACCCTAACCCTAATGCTAACACTAAACCTAACGCTAAAACTGAACCCATGACTAACCCTTACTCTAACCCTAAAGCTAATTCTAATCCTAACCATAAACCTAACCATAAACCTAAACCTTAACTAAACATAACCCTATCCCTAATTGTAACTGTAACAATAACCCTAACCCTAAACCTAACAAAAACCCTAAATCTAACCCCCACTCTAACCCTAACAATAAACCTAAACCTAACACTAACCCAAAACCTAACGCTAAACCTAAATCTAACTATAACCCTAACACAAATTCTAATGATAACCCTAACTGTAACTCTAACTCTAACACTAACCCTAACCCTAAACCTAAACCTAATACTAACACTAAACCTAACCCTTACA